>NW_016822352.1:179986-220186 GCF_001698545.2 Rhinopithecus bieti | reverse complement strand
AAAAAAAAAAAAAAAAAAAAAATCCATCTCAATAACCCTTCAAAAATACTTTTGAGTTCTGACTTTATTTCTTCTTGTTTTCTTATTTTCAATGGAATTCATTCTACTGTTTTCACATTTACCATTCGGGGATATTTGGACAGAATTACACGGCCACAGGTCAACCACTATGACCATGATTCCCTTTCTAAGAATGAGGAAGGATGTGGTCAGTGAGGTTTATTCATATTGTGTTACTGCTTTGCAACACTTTTGGTTCATTTTATTTCTTACATTTATTATTTCGGATGCTATTGTGAATGTATAAACTGTTTTTCCATTTATGTATGTATGTATTTATTAGTTTATTAATTTCGTGACAGAGTCTGGCTCTATTGCCCAGGCTGGAGCTAAGTTTTTGTTGGTTTATTTGTTTGTTTTAGTACACATCAGTTTTCCCCATGTTTACCAAGCTAGTCTCAAACTCCTGACCTCAGGTAATCCACCTGCCTTGGCCTCCCAAAGTGCTGAGATTACAGGCGTGAGCCACCACACTCGGTCTCTCCATTTATTTAGATCTTTAACTTCTCCTCAGCATCTTTTGTAAGTTTTAGCATCCACGTCTTTCATTTCTTTTTAATAAAAGATTTTTAAATATTTTATTTATGCGCCCGCCTCGGCCTCCCAAAGTGCTGGGATGGCAGGTGTGAGCCACCGCACCTGGCCACCTGTTCTTTCTAAGCCAATACTCTCAACTCCTTCAAGTGGGCACTTTTATTTCATTTTATTTTTTTTCCTCAGGTATAAATATTTTTTTTTTTTTAGTTATAAGGTTGACACATACTCAATTTAATACTTTTTAATAAAATTTCTTCCCATTCATTTTATTATTTTGGAGGCTTTATAAATGAAATAGCTCTCCTCGTTTCATTTTTAAATTATTGTTCGTTAGTATAGAGACACATGATTGATTTTGGTGAATGTCTCCCATCCTGCTAGGAATGTGTTGTACTTTTCAACTCCAGAGCTTCCATTTAGTTTTATGTTTTACTAAATTCACAGGATAGCGCTGTGCTCACTGGTCGCTTCATGTAATCAATATTTCTATTAGCCGGGCATGGTGGCACATGCCTGTAATCCCAGCTACTCGGAAGGCTGAGGTAGGAGAATTGCTTAAACCCGGGAGGCAGCAGTTGCAGTGAGCCGAGATTGCACCATTGCAAGTCAGCCTGGGCAACAAGAGCGAAACTCTGTCTCAAAAAAAAAAAAAATCTAACTTCGTGCATTTATTGGGATCTGGATTGCCATCCTTCAGATTTCTTGCTCTAGCCTAATGACTCTGTTGTTGTTCATTACAAGTTTTATTTTTATTTTGTTTACTTTTTAGCAGCTTTATTTAGCTATTATTGTTCTACTTAAAAAAAAAAAAAAACCCTCTCACTTAATGTACACAATTAGATGGATTTCGACTTAGGCAATAACCCCTTAGAAGACATTCACGTGCATGCGTTGTTGGCTTTTTGCGTCTCACGGGAACGTATTTCAGGCATTTCCATCTCCACGCTACACATGGGGAAATAGAGGCTCACAAGGAGAAAGGGTGTGGTCCAGGTCACACCTGTCCCTGGTCCTCCAGGCTGAGGAGCTGAGAGACCACCCACCTTGGGGGTGCGAGAGTTTGACGCGTATCTCGGGCGCCCTCTTGTGGTCGCAGTGGAGAAACTCCCTGCTTAGTTCATTTCTTTACCATCCGATATTCATTTTTCTCATTCAGTAATTGTTGGCCCTCTCCTGTGTGCCAGACACTGTTTGAGGCCCTAGCGGTCCGTCAATATACAAAACTAACATCCTTGCCATCGAGGAGCATTTTTTTTTTTTTTTTTTGAGACGGAGTCTCCCTCTGTCGCCCAAGCTGGAGTGCAGTGGTGCAATCTCGGCTCACTACAAGCTCTGCCTCCCGGGTTTAAGCGATTCTCCTGCCTCAGCCTCCCGAGTAGCTGAGATTACAGACTTGCGCCACCACGCCCAGCTAATTATTGTATTTTTAGTAGAGATGGGGTTTCACCATGTTGGCCAGGGTGGTATTGAACTCCTGACCTCATGATCCACCCATCTCAGCCTCCCAAAGTGCTGAAATTACAGACTTGAGCCACCGCGCCTGGCCTTTAAAAAAAAAAAAAAAATCATACTTGGCCTGCTTTTGAGACCACAAGGAAGGCACGGTGCATCTTCCTCTCCAGGCTTCTGGGACGCACTTCTCTCTTCTCCCTCTTTGCTTTCCCAGGCTGCTGCCAGGATATCATCCAGAGTTCATTTCCCTTTTATCTCTCCATCGTTGCTGTTCTCGGCTGCTTTCTCCCAGGCCTCTGCCCTTCCCGCTGTTCCATCCAGAACCAGCCACATAATTGGTGGGGTCTATTGCAAATGAGAACACGGAGTCCCTTCTTCAAAACGTAAGGATTTCAAATTGGTGGCAGCTGAGCATTAAAAGAAGTGTGGTGGCTGGGCACGGTGACTCATTCCTGTGATCCCAGCACTTTGGGAGGCCAAGGCGGGCTGATCACCTGAGGGGTTGGAGTTCGAGACCAGCCTGGCCAATAAGGTGAAATCCCGTCTCTACTAAAAATACAAAAATTATCTGGGCATAGGGGCAGGCGCCTATAATCTCAGCTACTCAGGAGGCTGAGGCAGGAGAATGGCTTCTCCCCGGGAGGCGGAGATCTCAGTGAGCTGAGATCGCACCATTGCACTCCAGCCTGTGTGACAGAGCAAGTCTGCATCTCAAAACAACAAACAAAATTCCATCCCAATAACCCTTAAAAAACACTTTTGAGTTCTGACTTTATTTCTTCTTGTTTTCTTATTTTCAATGGAATTCATTCTACTGTTTTCACATTTACCATTCAGGGATATTTGGACAGAATTACACGGCCACAGGTCAACCACTGTGACCATGATTCCCTTTCTAAGAATGAGGAAGGATGTGGTCAGTGAGGTTTATTCTTATTGTGTTACTGTTGCAAGATGACACTTTTTGTTAATTTTTATGTCTTACATTTATTATTTTGGATGCTATTGTGAGTGTATGAACTGTTTCTCCATTTTTATATGTATGTATGTATTTATTCATTTTGAGATGGAGTCTGGCTCTGTCACCCAGGCTGGAGTGCAGTGGCACGATCTCGGCTCACTGCAACCTGCGACTCCCAGGTTCAAGCGATTCTCCTGCCTCAGCCTCCTGAGTAACTGGGATTACAGGTGCACCCCATCACGTTTGGCTAATTTTTGTTTCCTTTTTCTTTGTTTGTTTCTTAGTGGAAACCAGTTTCCCCATGTAGGACAGGCTGGTCTCAAACTCCTGACCTCAGGTGACCTGCCTGCCTTGGCCTCCCAAAATGCTGAGATTACAGGCGTGAGCCTCCGCGCCTGGCCTCTCCATCTATTTAGATCTTTAACTTCTCCACAGCATTGTTTGTAATTTTTAGTATACACATCCTTTATTTATTTTACTAAATTTCTTCCCACTCATGTTATTACTTTGGAGGTTTTGTAAATAAAATTCCTCTCCTCACTTCACTTTTAAATTATTTTTTGTTAGTATACATACACATGATTGATTTTGGTGAATATGTCTCCCATCCTGCTAGGAATGTATTGCACTTTTCAACCAGAGCTTCCATTTAGTTTTATGTTTTAATAATTTCACAGGATTACTGTGCTCACTGGTCACTTCATGTAATTAGTATTTCTATGAGCCAAGCGTGATGGCACATGCCTGTAATCCCAGCTACTTGGAAGGCTGAGGTAGGAGAATTGCTTGAATCCGGGAGGCAGAGGTTGAGGTTAGCCGAGTTCGGGCCATCGCACTCCAGCCTGGGCAACAAGAGCAAAACTCTGTCTCAAAAAATATATATATACACACATATATGTGTGTGTGTGTGTATATATTTGTATATATGTATATGTGTGTATATATGTACATATATGTGTATATTTATATACATATGCATATATATTTATACACACACTATATATATATTTGTGGATTTATTGGGGTCTGGATTGCTCTCCTTCAGATTTCTTGTGCTAGCTTAATGGCTCTGTTGTTGGACGCAAGTTTTATTTTTTATTTTATTTACATTTTAGCAGCTTTATTTAGATATATTGTTCTGGTAAAAAAAACCCTCTCAATATACACAATTAGATGGATTTCGACCTATGCAATAACCCCTTGGAAGACATTCAAGTGCATGCGTTGTTGGCTTTTTGCTTCTCACGGGAACATATTTCAGGCATTTCCATCTCCACGCTACACATGGGGAAATAGAGGCTCAAAAAGCAGAAAGGGTGTGGTCCATATCACACCTGCCCCGGTCCTCCAGGCTGAGGAGCTGAGAGACCACCCACCTCGGGGCTGCGAGAGTTTCACACGTATCTTGAGCGCCCTCTTGTGGTCACAGTTGAGAAACTCCCTGCTTGGTTCATTTATTTTCCGTGGAGCATTGGTTTTTCTCATTCCGTATTTGTTGGTCCTCTCCTGTGTGCCAGACACTGTTCGAGGCTCTAGCGTCCAACAATACACAAAACAAACATCCTTGCCATTGACGAGCTTATTTTTTTTCTTTTTTATTATACTTTAAGTTCTAGGGTCATGTGCACAACGTGCAAGTTTGTTACATATGTATACATGTGCCACGTTGGTGTGCTGCACCCATCAACTCATCATTTACATTAGGTATGTCTCCTAATGCTATCCCTCCCCCCTCCCCTCTACCCCCACCCCACGACAGGTCCCGGTGTGTGATGTTCCCCGCCCTGTGTCCAAGTATTCTCGTTGTTCAATTCCCACCTATGAGTGAGAACATGCGGTGTTTGGTTTTCTGTTCTTGCGATAGTTTGCTGAGAGTGATGGTTTCCAGCTGCATCCACGTCCCTACAAAGGACACGAACTCATCCTTTTTTATGGCTGCATAGTATTCCATGGTGTGTATTGCCACATTTTCTTAATCCAGTCTGTCATTGATGGACATTTGGGTTGGTTCCAAGTCCTTGCTATTGTGAATAGTGCCACAATAAACATAAGTGTGCGTGTGTCTTTATAGCAGCATGATTTATAATCCTTTGAGCATATGCCCAGTAATGGGATGGCTGGGTCAAATGATATTTCTAGTTCTAGATCCTTGAGGAATCGTCAGACTGTCGTCTTCCACAATGGTTGAGCTAGTTTACATTCTCACCAACAGTGTAAAAGTGTTCCTATTTCTCCACATTCTCTCCAGCACCTTTGTTTCCTGACTTTCTAATGATTGCCATTCTAACTGGTGTGAGATGGTATCTCATTGTGGTTTTGATTTGCATTTCTCTGATGGCTAGTGATGATGAGCATTGTTTCATGTGTCTCTTGGCTGCATAAATGTCTTCTTTTGAGAAGTGTCTGTTCATATCCTTTGCCCACTTTTTGATGGGGTTGTTTTTTTCTTGTAAATTGGTTTGAGTTCTTTGTAGGTTCTGAATATTAGCCCTTTGTCAGATGAGTAGATTGCAAAAATTTTCTCCCATTCTGTAGGTTGCCTGTTCACTCTAATGGTAGTTTCTTTTGCTGTGCAGAAACTCTTTAGTTTAATTAGATCCCATTTGTCAATTTTGGCTTTTGTTGCCATTGCTTTTGGTGTTTTAGGCATGAAGTCCTTGCCCATGCCTATGTCCTGAATGGTATTGCCTAGGTTTTCTTCTAGGGTTTTTATGGTTTAGGTCTAACATTTAAGTCTTTAATCCATCTTGAATTAATTTTTGTATAAGGTGTAAGGAAGGGATCCAGTTTCAGCTTTCTACTTATGGCTAGCCAGTTTTCCCAGCACCATTTATTAAATAGGGAATCCTTTCCCCATTTCTTGTTTTTGTCAGGTTTGTCAAAGATCAGATGGTTGTAGATGTTATTTCTGAGGGCTCTGTTCTATTCCATTGGTCTATATCTCTGTTTTGTACGAGTACCATGCTGTTTTGGTTATTGTAGCCTTGTAGTATAGTTTGAAGTCAGGTGAGGAGCTTATTTATTTATTTATTTATTCATTTTGAGGCAAAGTCTCGCTCTGTCACCCAGGCTCTAGTGCAGTGGCACAATCTCGGCTCACTGCAACCTCCGCCTCCTGGATTCAAGAGATTCTCCTGCCTCAGCCTCCCAAGTAGCTGGGACTACAGGTGTGCATCACCACCACGCTCGGCTAATTTTTTGTATTTTTAGTAGAGACAGGGTTTCACTGTGTTAGCCCGGATGGTCTCGATCTCCTGACCTCGTGATCTGCCCACCTCGGCCTCCCAAAGTGCTGGGATGACAGGCCTGACCCACCATGCCCAGCTGTGGAGCTTATATTCTTGCAGAAGGAGACAGTAACCCTTGGGCGTAACAAGCACAATCACAGCCTGCTAGAAGGTGAAAGTGATTTGGATAAATGAGAAAGTGCAGCAGTGGTCTGGAGGGTGCAAAGGTCAGCAGGGGGAACAGTGTGGTGGGTGCAGACTGAGGGCCAGGGAAAGGGAAGTGGTCATGAGTACCCTGAGTGAGCTGGAAGGTAACACGAATGACTCCAAGTAGAACACCCCTTCACAAGGACTCTTCTTCCCAAACTTCCTCTAGAAAGCTGAGCTGCCTCACACCACAGAGAAGGCTCATCCCATTAGACTTCAAACATCCTCAGCAATTCCCTGCCCACCCCTTTCTAGGAGTCAGGATTCCTCCATCCTGATCTAGACCAGCATCTAGTGACCCCTAAAAACCTGTCCTGGAAGTCTCACAAGGCTCTTCCACTCACAGTTTGTGATATGATGACCCCAGAGTTGTGCAGTGCACAACCGGCACAGCTGGACATGATGGGCCTGGCACTCTTCCTCTATGCTCCCACTGCGCTCTGTGCTGACTGTGTCATTCCACTAGATGGTGCCATGTCAACTTCTCTCCTCTCCTCTGAATATCCTGTAAGCTCTTTAAGGATAAGATAGGATCAAAGTTCCATCCATGTCCCTGCTACTCAGAAGGGGGCTGAAACATTGAAAAGGGAAATGTTAGAAATCCCTCAATAGCACTAGACTTAAGAAAACAAATTGCCAGGTAGTGATGATTAGATCGCTATAAAAGTCTGAATAATTACAAAAAGATTCTAGGAACTGGCATATAATTATGTAGGGGCACTGGCAGTATGTAGTCATTGAAATCAGCTAAGGAATCATGGTGCAGTCTCAGGAACCAGCTGGGCACAGTGGCTCAGGTCTGTAATCCCAGGACTTTGGGAAGCTGAGGCGGGTGGATTGCTTGAGTCCAGGAGTTCAAGACCAGCCTGGGTAACATGGCAAAACCCCATCTCTACACAAAGTTAGCTGGGCATGGTGGCACACACCTGTAGTCCCAACTACTCGGGAGGCTGAGGCAGGAGAATTGCTTGAATTAGGGAGGCAGAGGTTGCAGTGAGCTGAGATTGCTCCACTGCACTCCAGCCTGGCGACAGAGCGAGACTCTGTCTAAAAAAAATAAAAATGTTGGGAATGTATCCAGATGAACCAAAAAACCTAAAACCTTTCTTTGACCTTTTATGCTCTTCCAGATACTTTATCTCTCTCTCTTTCCCTTCATAGAGGACACCCTGGGTTATCTGCTGACCCCTCTGCCCTTTCTGGCCTCCTCTCTCTCTCTGGCCTTCTCCACTGCAAACTGACCTCTCCCTGCCCACCCCACTTGGGTCTGCTCTCACCCAGGCCCCGAGTGAACTCTGGATTCTTACTGAGTCCAGTGGACCTCTCTCCCTCCCTCTTTTTTTTTT
The DNA here is from genome assembly GCF_001698545.2 of Rhinopithecus bieti. Taxonomy (NCBI): domain Eukaryota; kingdom Metazoa; phylum Chordata; class Mammalia; order Primates; family Cercopithecidae; genus Rhinopithecus; species Rhinopithecus bieti. The sequence continues at coordinate 212,396 of NW_016822352.1, read as the reverse complement.
TTTTTTTTTTTTTTCAAATCATGCTTGGCCTGCTTTTGAAACCACAAGAAAGGGACGATGCATCTCCCACTCCAGGCTTCTGGAACACACCTCTCTCTTCTCCCTCTTTGCTTTACCAGGCTGCTGCCAGGATATCATCCAGAGTTCCTTTCCCTTTTATCTCTCCATCGTTGCTGTTCTCAGCTGCTTCCTCCCAGACCTCTGCCCTTCCCACTATTCCATCCAGAACCAGTCACATAATTGGTGGGGTCTATTGCAAATGAGAACACGGGGTCCTTTCTTCAAAACATAAGGAATTTCAAATTGGTGAACGCTGAGCATTAAAAAGAAGTGTGGTGGCTTGTCACGGTGGCTCCTTCCTATAATCCCAGCACTTTGGGAGGCCAAGCTGGGCCGATCACCTGAGGTTAGCAGTTCGAGACCAGCCTGGCCAAATGGTGAAACCCTGTCTCTACTAAAAACACAAAAATTAGCCAGGCGTGGTGGCACGTGCCTATAATCCCAGCAACTCAGGAGGCTGAGGCAGGAGAATCGCTTGAACCCGGGAGGCGGAGGTTGCAGTGAGCCAAGATCTCGCCATTGGCACTCCAGCCTGAGTGACAGATACAGACTCCCTCTCAAAAACAAACAAAAAGGCCAGGCGCGGTGGCTCACGCCTGTAATTCCAGCACTTTGGGAGACCAAGGCAGGCGGATCACCTGAAGTCAGGAGTTCAAGACCAGCCTAGCCAACGTGGTGAAACCCCGTCTCTACTAAAAATACAAAAAGTAGCTGGGCGTGGTGGCAGGCACCTGTAGTCCCAGCTACTGGAGAGGCTGAGGCAGGAGAATTGCTGGAACCTGGGAGGCGGAGGTTGCAGTGAGCCGAGATCTCGCCATTGGCACTCCAGCCTGAGCAACAGAGTAAGGCTTCGTCTCAAAAACAAACAAAAAAAGAGAAGTGTAGGGCCCTCCGAGCATGGGTCGCTGGGCAACTCATGAAGCTGGCCCTGCTTTGGCCCCGCCCCCCTCCCAGGACCTGAGCTCTGAGGGGCACTGCGGTAGGCAGAATAGCCCCACCCACCCCCACCCTGCCCTACATGCAAGGTGTCCACGCACAAATCCCTGGGACCCGCGAGTATGTCTGCAGATGCAGTTAAGGTTGTTAAGGTTGTGGATCTTACGTCAGGGAGATTATCCTGGCGTGATGGTTAGTTTTGTTATTGTTGTTGTTATTTTTGTTTTTTGAGACGGAGTCTCGCTCTGTCCCCCAGGCTGGAGTGCAGTGGTGCGATCTCGGCTCACTGCAAGCTCCGCCTCCCGGGTTCACGCCATTCTCCTGCCTCAGCCTCCGAGTAGCTGGGACTACAGGCGCCGACACCACGCCCGGCTAATTTTTTTTATATTTAGTGGAGACGGGGTTTCACCGTGTTAGCCAGGATGGTCTCGATCTCCTGACCTCGTGATCCACCTGCCTCGGCCTCCCAAAGTGCTGGGATTACAGGCATGAGCCACCGCGCCCGGCCGAAAGTTAGTTTTCTGTGTCCACTTGACTGGGCTCTAATCTCCGGTTATTCCATCAGACTCCAGTCTGGGTGTCGCTGCGGAGGCATTCCGGAGACGCCGTTAACATCTGCAGTCCATGGGCCCTCAGTGAAGACTGCCCTTAGTAATAGGGGTGGGCTTCATCCAACCCACTGAAAGGCGTTGTGCCAAACGGAGGTTTCCCAGAGGAAGAAGAAATTCTGCCACCAGATGGCAGCACTAACTCCCGCCTTAGTTTCCCTCCTACCCTGTGGATTCCAGGCTTGCACAATTTAATTGTGTGAAATAGATCCCCTCCCTCCCTTCCTTCCTTCTTTCCCTCCTTCCCTCCTTCCCTTTCTTTCTTTCTTTCTTTCTTTCTTTTCTTTCTTTCTTTCTTTCTTTCTTTCTTTCTTTCTTTTCTTTTCTTTTCTTTCTTTCTTTCTTTCCTTCCTTCCTTCCTTCCTTCCTTCCTTCCTTCCTTCCTTCCTTCCTTCTTTCTCTGTCTCTGTCTCTCTCTCTGTCTCTCTCTCTCTCTCTCTCTCTCTCTCTTTCTTTCTTTTCGATACTGAGTCTCGCTCTATTGCCCAGGCTGGAATGCAATGGCACGATCTCAGCTCACTGCAACCTCCACCTCCCGGGTTCATGCCATTCTCCTGCCTCAGCCTCCCAAGTAGCTGGGATTACAGGCACCCACTACCATGGCCAGCTAATTTTTGTATTTTTAGTAGAGACGGGGTTTCACCATGTTGGCCAGGCTGGTCTTGAACTCCTGACCTCATGATCCGCCCATCTCAGCCTCCCAAAGTGCTGGTGCTGGGATTACACATGTGACAAATAGATCTCTTATATACATTTCTTTCTTTCTCTTCTTTCTTTCTCTTTCTTTCTTTCTTTTTTTTTTTTTTTTTTTTTTTTCTTTCTTTTTTTTTTTTGGTTTTTTTTTTTTTTTTTTTTTTTTTTTTTTTTTTTTTTTTTTTTTTTTTTTTTTGAGAGCGAGTCTTGCTCTGTTGCCCAGGCTGGAGTGCAGTGGTTCAATCTGGGCTCACTGCAACCTCCGCCTCCTGCGTTCAAGCGAGTGTCCTGCCTCAGCCTCCCAAGTAGCTGAGACTACAGGCACACACCACTGCGCCCAGCTAATTTTTGCATTTTTTTAGTAGAGTCAGCGTTTCTCCATGTTGGCCAGGTGGTCTCAAGCTCCTGACCTCAAGTGATTCACACGCCTTGGTGGCCTCCCAAAGTGCTGGGATTACAGGCATGAGCCACTGCACCCAGCCTTTATATATATCTTAAGTACATAATACATGTAATGAACCACTGGCACATGCTACACACGGATGAACCTGCTTATGTGATGGAAGTCAGATAGGTAAAGCTGTACGATGTGTGATTCCATTTATGGGAGTGTCCAGAAGAGGTAATCCATAGAATCAGAAAACAGGAGAGTGGTTTCCAGGGGCTGCAGAGAGTGGGGCATGGGGAGTGACCACTTAAATCGGGCTTTCTTTTGGGGCGATGAAAATGTTTGGGAACTTGATAAAACGGATGGGTACACAATTACCAGTGTACCAGTTAGGTACGTTCCATTGGGAATGTACTAAATGTCACTGAACTGTACACCCTAAGATGGTTAATTTTGGCTGGGTGCAGGGGCTCACACCAGTAATCCCAGCACTCTGGAAACCGAGGCAGGCGGCTCACCTGAGGTCAGGAGTTTGAGACCAGCCTGACCAACATGGAGAAACCCTGCCTCTACTAAAAATACAAAATTAGCTGGGTGTCGTGGCACGCGCCTGTAATCCCAGCTACTTGAGAGGCTGAGGCAGGAGAATCGCTTGAACCTGGGAGGCGGCGGTTGTGGTGAGCCGAGATCACACCACTGCACTCCAGCCCGGGCAACAAGAACAAAACTCCGTCCCAAAAAAAAAAAAAAAAACAAACAAAGATGGTTAATTTTACATCAATAGAAAATACTTAATAAAAGTCTGTAAGCCGGGCGCGGTGGCTCAAGCAGCCGGGCGCGGTGGCTCAAGCCTGTAATCCCAGCACTTTGGGAGGCTGAGACGGGCGGATCACGAGGTCAGGAGATCGAGACCATCCTGGCTAACACGGTGAAACCCCGTCTCTACTAAAAATACAAAAAACTAGCCGGGCGAGGTGGCGGGCGCCTGTAGTCCCAGCTACTCGGGAGGCTGAGGCAGGAGAATCGCTTGAACCTGGGAGGCGGCGGTTGTGGTGAGCCGAGATCACACCACTGCACTCCAGCCCGGGCAACAAGAACAAAACTCCGTCCCAAAAAAAAGAAAAAAAAAAACCCCCTCCAAAAAAAAAAAAAAAAAAAAAAAGTCTGTAACATATACATATACATCTCTCTCTCTTTTTGATTATTGAGTTTCTGGTGACCACTGCCCACTCCCTCCTTACATTTTTCTGTGGGTGCTGAGTCCTGACCTGATTTACTCCATCCCCTGCAGGGACCCCTGAGGGAACTTTCTAACACCTGGATCTTTCCCTCCCATTCCTTTGGGTTCCTCCATGCCTGCAGGGCAAAGTGAGGCTCCCAGTGGCTTTCAGGCTGGCTTCTCCAGGCAAATTAAACTCCACCTGGCATCTGAGAAACTTCTGCCCCACCCAGCTTCCCCACTCTGCTCCGACATCCATCCTCCTCTCCTGAGTTCCATCAACTCGCACTCATCCTTCAAGACCCAGTTCAAGGCTGCTTCCTCGTTATCGCAAATTGACTATCTTCTCTCCAGCGCTACAACCCCATCCCCAGCTAGGGATAAAACCACTGACCTAGCCTCCCACCTGGGGGCCTCCCCTTTCTCTCACCAAGCTGCCTCCTACCTAGGCTTCCCTCTATCTCCCCCACTGACCCTGACCCAGCCTCCCACCTGGGCCTCCACCTCCCTCCCACTGACCCAGGCCCCCATCTGGGTCTCCCCTCTCTCTCAATGAGCTTCCTCCTACCTGGGCTTCCCTCTACCTCTCCCGCTGACCCTGACCCAGCCTCCCACCTGGAGCTCCACCTCCCTCCCAATGACCCAGCATCCCACCTGGGCCTCCACCTCCCCCCTCACTGACCCAGCCTCCCACCTGGGCCTCCACCTCCCTTCCACTGACCCAGCCTCCCACCTGGGCTTCCACCTCCCTCCCACTGACCTAGACTCCCACCTGGGCTTCCACCTTCTTCCCACTGAGCTGCATCCTGCCTTGGGACTCTGCTCTCCCCCTCTGCTCTCTCCCTGCCCACACTGCCCTGAAGGAATTGTCCTGACACCCAAACCTCACTCTCTTGTCATCAGTAGACACGGGTGCTTAGAATGAGATATGACCTTTCTATGACCTTTCTATGAGTGGCTTCAGGCAGGGAAGTTCATCGAGGGGATGCGGCCGCAAGGCCAGAGTTGCCCCTCAGACACCCTCCATGCTCTTCATCCTCCTGCTGCTCTCACTGTCTGACCTTCTCTCTCTCTCTCTCTCTCTCTCTCTCTCTCTCTCTCTCTCTCTCTATCCATACAGCTGCAATCTGGAAGAAATTACTCTTCTAAACAGCCAGACTTCCCCAGTTTCAGGAAATTCCAAGCTGGGCAGGGGAGGGGCCAGGCTGGGGGCGCGCCCTGTCCAGCCCCACCCCCTCTGCCCGTTCCCCCTGCACACTCAGTCCTGGCCTCCTCCCGCCCCCACACTCCGCCCAGAGGGGCCTCAGCTTTTCCACCACTGCTTTCTAGTCCTTTAAATCCTACAGGCAAACTTTTGGGGGATGAGAAAGGCTGGGAGGGGCCTGTGCCAAAACCCTCTCTGCCTGGGGACTGGGCGGTGATTCCTCTTCTGCCTGGGCTCCTACCATGGCCCTCGAGAGGGGCTGACACTTCAGCTCCCGGTGCAGGTAAAGGGGCCTTATGCTAGGGCTTGCCAGGGCTGGGGTCTGGACTCCTAGGCGTGAGGGAGGAGGGGCTGGGAGCCTGGACTCCTGAGTCAGAGGGAGGAGGGGCTGGGGTCTGGACTCCCGGGTCTGAGGGAGGAGGGGCTGGGTGCCTGGACTCCTGGGTCTGAGGGAGGAGGGGCTGGGTGCCTGGACTCCTGGGTCTGAGGGAGGAGGGGCTGGGGGCCTGGACGCCTGGGTCTGAGGGAGGAAAGGTTGGGGGCCTGGGCTCCTGGGTCAGAGGGAGGAGGAGCTGGGGACCTGGACTCCTGGGTCAGAGGGAGGAGGAGCTGGGGGCCTGGACTCCTGGGTCAGAGGGAGGAGGGGCTGGGGTCTGGACTCCTGGGTCTGAGGGAGGAGGCGCTGGGGTCTGGACTCCTGAGTCAGAGGGAGGAGGGGCTGGGGGTCTGGACTCCTGAGTCAGAGGGAGGAGGGGCTGGGGTCTGGACTCCTGAGTCAGAGGGAGGAGGGGCTGGGGTCTGGACTCCTGGGTCTGAGGGAGGAGGGGCTGGGGGTCTGGACTCCTGGGTCTGAGGGAGGAGGCACTGGGGTCTGGACTCCTGGGTCTGAGGGAGGAGGGGCTGGGGCCCTTGGCTTTTGGGTCTGAGGAAGAAGGGGGTGACTTTCGGGTCTGGGGTGGGATTAAGAAAGCTAAGAGCTAGGACGCCTGGGACCTCAGGGCGAAGAAGGAGGTGGCTCTGCGGACCCGGATGCCTGGCTCCTGAAACCCCCTCCGGGTTCCTCATGACACTTTCTGTACCAGGTGAGATCCCGCCCGGAGGAAGAAGGAAGAAGGCGCGGGCCGAGGATTAGGGAGGTGGAGGCGGACTCGGAGCCAGGGAACCGGGGGTCCAGGCTAGAGCCGCAGTGGTGAGCGCGCGCCTGCCCCGCTCTGGGAGGACCGCGAGGTAAGGCGCGGTGGGGGACAGGGGTCCTGGGTCCTGGTCGGGAGGGAAGAGGAGCAGAAAGCCCAGGAGACGGCGGCGGCTGAATTCCCGGCCGCAGCCACGTGGCTGCAGGAAGCGCGCAATGAAGCCCTTACCGGGCCGGGGGTCTCTCCCCATCTGGGGTCCCCAGACCCCACCCCCGACTCCCCGCAGCTCCCACGGGTCTGAGAACCAGTCGGGCCGGATCTAGAGCGGGTTGTTTTTTCCGTCCTGGCGGGCCCGGGACTGAGAGAGGACAGAGGTGAACCAGCTGTGCCCACCACCCTGCAGCTGGAGCCGTAGCCCTGCCCCAGCAGGAAAGAGAGGGGTGGGTGGAGGCCGGGGGAGAACGCGAGGCCCGGGTCTCCAGGGGCTGCACGGTCGTGCCCCGCATTCTGCCTGTTCCACGTTGGTCGCAAACAACAGCCCCTCTGTCCCGAGCCCTGGCAGCGTGAGGGACTTTTTCCAAGCATGACCTCATTGCTTTAAACACGACTCAACCAGAGGGAGGTCGGAGGCTTCTATCTAAGAGGACACCCAGGCTGGCAGAAGTGAAGTGACTTCCCCAGGGTCTCAGAGCTAGGGCGCAGAGGGGGCATTCGAAAACGACTTCCAACTCGTTGTTCTGGTCTGGACTGGAAAGGAAAAAAGACAATCCAGGGTGTCAGAGGAAATCCCTGGCCTTCATAACAAATCAGAACATTATTATTTTTTTTTTTCCCATGGGGTGGCCTGTCCCTCCTCTCCTGTGCGCTAGAGTTCATCTGGATTCCGAATCTGGCGCCCAGCGTTTGCTACTGTGTGACCCAGGGAAAGTTACCTGACCTCTCTGTGTCTCAGCCATCATGCATCTGTAAAATGGGGTTGTCCTGAAGATTAAATAAATTAGTTCATTCTTGGGGAGGCACTCAGGCAGGATAAGCACTTGGGAAATAAAATTTCGGCCCCCTGAATGTAGTCTTTCTTTTCTTTTTTCTTTTCTTTCTTCTTTCTTTCTCTCTTTCCTTCCTTCCTTTTTTCCCTCCCTCCCCTCCCTCCTTTCCTTTCCTTCCTTTCCTTCCCTCTCTCCCTCTCTCTTCTTTTGGTTTCTTTTCTTCTTGAGACAGGGTCTTATTCTGTTGCCCAGGCTGAAGTGTGGTGGGACGATCATAGCTCACTGCAGCTTCAGACTCCTGGGCTCAAGGGATCTTCCCTTTTCAGCCCCCCAAGTAGCTAGAACTGCAGGTGCATGACACAGCACCTGGCTAATGTTTTATTTTTATTTTTGTAGAGCGTCATCTCACTTTGTTGCCCATGCTGGTCTCAAACTTCTGGGCTCAAGCAATCCTCCTGTCTCGGCCTCCCAGAGAGCTGGGATTATAGATGTGAGCCACGGCACCCAGCCACAAACAGGAGTTCCAACCCCTGTTTTTCGAGAAGTAAACTGAGCTTTAGGTTGAGGAAGCCAGTTTGGGATCCCGCAAGAAGGAAATGGCAAAATTTGAGCCCAGGTGTGTTTGCTGTCAGAAACCAAGACTTTATGTGTGTTGCCAGGGGCTGGAAAATGGTGACCACTGATAGGGCAATGGAAGGGGGATGCGAGATGCATGCTGGGAGCTGGGTTTGAGCAGAGGCAGGAGCTGAGAGCTGTCCAGGAGTCAAGAGGTAGCAGAGAGTGGAGGGAGCCAGCTCTGGACACTGGAGTTCCCCAGAGCTGCCTTTGTGATCTTGGGCTGTCACGTCCTCTCTCTGATCACCCATTTCCTTCTCTGGAACACTGGGAGAATGATCCAAAGTGTGACTCCATTGAGCACGTGCTAATTGAACATTCCCTGTGTGCTGGGCGCTGTGCCAGGACTTACATGGGTATATCATCCCACCAATTCTTGCAAAAGGACTGGGAAGTATTATCTTCATATCATGCCATTTTCAAGATAAGGAAATGAGGTCAGAAAGGTCAAGTAAGTTGCTCAAAGCCACACAGCAATCAGCACAGCCAGATTCAAACCTGTGTATTGGGCTTTCGGAATTCCACTTTTTCACCTCTGACTCACTGCAGAGGAAGTGCTGAGATCACAGGCTGTGTTCGCAGCTGGAGAGGATTTTTTAAGTGTGGATCCAGAAGATACATTAATGAGCTGAGTTCAACATTTAAAAACAAAATAGATTACAATAGAAAATACCAGAGTAGGGGCCGGGCGCGGTGGCTCACGCTTACAAGCCCAGCACTTTGGGAGGCCAAGGCGGGCGGATCATGAGGTCAGGAGTTTGAAACCAGCCTGGCCAACATGGGGAAACCCCATCTCTACTAAAAATACAAAAATTAGCCAGGTGCGGTGGTGTGCACCTGTAATCTCAGCTACTCGGGAGGCTGAGGCAGCAGAGTCACTTGAACCTGAGAGGCGGAGGTTGCAGTGAGCCGAGATCATGCCATTGCACTCTGGCCTGTGTGACATAGCAAGACTAAGAAAGAAAGAGAGAGAGAGGGCCGGGCGCGGTGGCTCAAGCCTGTAATCCCAGCACTTTGGGAGGCCGAGACGGGCGGATCACGAGGTCAGGAGATCGAGACCATCCCGGCTAACACGGTGAAACCCCGTCTCTACTAAAAAATACAAAAAAAAAAACTAGCCGGGCGAGGTGGCGGGCGCCTGTAGTCCCAGCTACTTGGGAGGCTGAGGCAGGAGAATGGCGTAAACCCGGGAGGCGGAGCTTGCAGTGAGCTGAGATCCGGCCATGCACTCCAGCCTGGGCGACAGAGCGAGACTCCGTCTCAAAAAAAATAAAATAAAATAATAAAAAAAAATAAAGAGAAAGACAGAAGAAAGAAAAAAACAGAAAGAGGAAAAGAAAGAAGGGAAGAAAGAAAGGAGAGAGAAAGAGAGAGAGGAAGGAAGGAATAAATAAATAAACCAGAGTATCTACCGCGTTGTAAGACAAGTATTGGCCAGGCTTGGTGGCACACACCTGTAATCTTAGCACTTTGGGAGGCCAAGGCAGGCCGATTGCTTGAGCTCAGGAGTTTGAGACCAGTAGGGGCAACATGGCGAAACTCTACAAAAAAAAATACAAAAATAACACTACATGGTGGTGAAACTGTAGTCCCAGCTACTCAGGAGGCTGAGGTGGGAGGATTGCTTGAGTTCGGGAGGCGGAGGTTGCACTAAGCCGAGATCTCACCACGCACTCCAGCTGGGTGACAGAGTGAGACCCTGTCTCAAAACAAGACAAATCTTGTTTCTCAAAATGTTTGTTTCCATTATGGGTAAGGAGGGAGTGGAGATTGTGTGCTAGGTAACGATAAAAATATATTTATTCATCTAGGTTGAGGTCAGAGGAATTTGATAAATGCTGCAGAGGTAGTAAATCAAAACTGGTTTCCCCATGGAAATCAATGTGAAGTGTGCGTGTGGGTGTGGGTGTGGCAGAGGCCAGTCTTCCAAATCTAGCCATCTACAATTATTTTAAATCCCTTTGGCTTTCATTTTCATCCACATTATCACCAATACTTCCCAGGGTGCCTGTTACTATGAAAACAACATCAGTGTTCTATCCAACCTAATTTTTGTTCCACAGTTATTGTTAGGGAACTATTTTCCCCCCAACGCTAGCACTACCAATAGGTTAGCACTATTACAAATATAGTTTTCTCTGATCAGACTTTTCTATGTATCCTGAAAGGAAGGTAGTGTTATTTTATTTATCTTACAGATAGAAAAATAGACAGGGAAATAAAGTAATTTATTCCAATTCATACAGCGGGCAAAGGGTAGGGCTTCAACTGAAATAGGTTTTTATTGTTGCGATAACAATGACTGTTAAAACAAAAGTACAAGGTCATCAGAGTGCCTCCCAGAAGTTCCACACAAAACACGCAACGACCAGGATATGGGCAGAGTCTGTGGCTGCATTTCTATTTCTCATTGAATTTAGGCCACGCGTGGTGGCTCATGCCTGTAATCTCAACACTTTGGGAGGCCAAGGCAGGCAGATCACCTGAAGTCATGAGTTTGAGACCAGCCTGGCCAACATAGTGAAACCCCGTCTCTACTAAAAATACAAAAATTTGCCAGGCATGGCAGCGCACGCCTGTAATTCCAGCTACTTGGGAGGCTGAGGCAGGAGAATCGCTTGAACCCCAGCCTGGGCAACAGAACAAGACTCTGTCTCCAAAAAAAATGAATTTGGTGCAGCTTCAAATATATGCAATTCTTCCCATCTTTTAACATAGGGGATTTTTTTTTTTTTTTTTTTTTTTTTTTGAGACAGTCATACTCTGTCACCCAGGCTGGAGTGCAGTGGCACAATCTCGGCTCACTGCAACCTCTGCCTCCCAAGTTCAAGTGATTCTCCTGCCTCAGCCTCTCAAGTAGCTGGGATTACAGGCATGCACCACCACAACCAGTTAATTTTGTATGTTTTTTTTTAGTAGAGATGGGGTTTCACCATGTTGGTCAGGCTGGTCTCAAAGTCCTGACCTCAGGTGATCCACCTGCTTCAGCCTCCCAAAGTGCTCAGATTACAGGTGTGAGCCACCGTGCCTGGCTAGGGAATTTGTATTATTATTATTTTAGAAAACATAAGACATCATAATGTTAGGTTGTAGTCTTTCAAGATCAGGTACAGTTGCACCTTGGTAGCAGTGATGGGACTGGTTCTGGGACCCTCATGGATACCAAACTCTGAAGATGTTTAAGTCTCTTATATAAATGCCCTAGTATTTGCATATAATCTATGTACATCCTTTCCTACACTTTAAATCATCTCTAGATTACTTATAATGCATAATACAATGTAAATGCTTTGCAAATAAGTATTATATTGTTTGAAACTTGTACTCGTTTTTTTATAACTGTATTTTTCCCCAGTATTTTTGATCAGCAGTTAATTGAATCTGTTGATGCAGAACCCACAGATACCAAGGACTGTAATTCAAATCATAAAATGCACCCTAGGCAAAGTCCGCCTGGGCCTCTTCCTCGTGTGCCTGGTGGGCTCTAGGCAGGATCTGCTTTGCTTAATGGACAAAGTTAGCCCTGTCTTCAGAAAAGGAGCCTGGGAATTTCCATCTTTGACAAGCTGGAGTTTTCTCTTTCTTTTCATTGACACAGGGTTTCACTCCTATTGCCCAGGCTGGAGTGCAGTGGCCAGTGCAGTGACACAGTCTCGGCTCCCTGCAACCTCCGCCTCCAGGGTTCAAGCGATTCTCCTACTTTAGCTGGGATTACACGCGTGCGCCACCGTGCCTCGCTAATTTTTGCACTTTAATTTATAGAGATGGGGTTTCGCCATGTTGCTCAGGCTGGTCTCGAGCTCCTGGCCTCAAGGGATCCGCCTGCCTCGGCCTCCCAAGCTGGGATTACAGGCGTGAGCCACCGCACCTGGCCCAACAAGCTGGAGTTTTCTATCAGTCAAGTCTGAGAAGCACTCTGAAGGGTTTGTGAAATATTTGTTATTTGGCCTCTAGGAAGGCTCAAGCATTCGCTCTTAGGAGGATCGGCATAGCGTAGTGGTCATGGGCATTCTGGAGTCAGGTTAGGAAAGCCTCGATCCGAATGTGAGTTCAGCAGCTGTGTCCATGGGACCTCCTCGAGTCTCATCTTACCCCATCTGTGACTCGGGAGGCCGGGCGCGGTGACTCTCGCCTGTAATCCCAGCACTTTGGGAGGCCGAGGTGGGCTGCTCACCTGAGGTCAGGAGTTCAAGACCAGCCTGGCCAATATTGTGAAACCCGTCTCTACAAAAATACAAACATTGGCTGGGTGTGGTGGCGGGTGCCTGTAATCTCAGCTACTCGGGAGGCTGAGGAGGAAGAATCGCCTGAACCCGGGAGGCGGGGGGGTTGCAGTGAGCCGGGATGGCGCCACTGCACTCCAGCCTGCGGGACAGAGCGAGACTCCGTCTCAAAGCAACGACAAAAATACGGGAGCCGTCCCCCATCGTCCTTTGAGCAGTCTCGCGGCGGCGAGCCCCGGGCTGGGGCCTCGCTGACCCTCCCGTGCCCCTCGCAGATGCCCGTGCTGAAGCAGCTGGGCCCCGCGCAGCCCAAGAAGCGGCCGGATCGCGGCGCCCTGTCCATCTCCGCGCCGCTCGGCGACTTCCGGCACACGCTGCACGTGGGGCGCGGCGGCGACGCCTTCGGGGACACCTCGTTCCTGAGCCGCCACGGCGGCGGGCCGCCCCCAGAGCCCCGGGCGCCCCCCGTGGGGGCTCCCCGCTCCCCACCGCCGCCCGCCGTCCCGCAACCCGCAGCGCCCTCGCCTGCCGACCCGCTTCTGTCCTTCCACCTGGATCTGGGGCCCTCCATGCTGGACGCGGTGCTGGGCGTCATGGACGCGGCGCGCCCAGAGGCAGCTGCCGCCAAGCCCGACGCGGAACCCCGCCCCGGGACGCAGCCCCCCAAGGCCCGCTGCCGCCCCAGCGCGGACCTCGAGCTGGACGACGTTATCGGCCTCTAGGTTCCCCCATTCCCCGCGCCCTTCCCGCCCGGCACCCCACTTCTGTATACATAAACGTCCAAGGTGTGTGCCCGGGCTCTGACTTTTCACTTTGCACGTGGGAAGGGATGAATGATAGGGTCCTGGCGCCTCCGAGAGCCGGAGGTGTCACCGGGAGATCTGGTCCGGGTCGCATGATTGCCCTGGGGTGGGGTGCGGCTCCTTTAAGAGAGCCCGGGGGCGAGGCCAGGCGGTGCCGCTTGCAGAGGCGGCCGCTCCCGCAGTCCCGTTCATCAAATACTGAGCGCCACCGCTGGCCAGACTTGGTCCTGGGGCCGGGCCAGACTCAGCCACCGCGGAGCCCGCCGAGGCGGGGCTGCCGATTGCTGTAGCCCCGGGAGTCCTTCTGGCCCTCCACGCCTCGGGTGGACTCCGACCGGGCGGGGCCGCCCTTTACTCTGGGAGAGGCTGCAGAGGGAAGTGTCTGGGAACCCTTTTAGAGCAGTCGGGGCCTGGTCTCCGTGGGGGAAGAGTCCGCTGGCATCTTGGTTCTTTAAGGTCCCAGAAGGATGGGGCGAAACGTGCCAATGATTTGGACTGAGGGGCCAGGTTCTCTTAAGTTTCCCTGAGGGACGGGGCCGCAAATGTAAATCGCTTGGACTGAGGGCGGGTCCGGGTTCTTTAAAGACGTCCCCTCAGGGGCGGGGCACCACATGTAAATTACTTGGGGAGAGGCACACACGTAAATCACCCGGAAAGGGGCAGCACAAAAGTATCACCGGCAAAGGGGCAGGGCACGCATGTAAATCACCTAAAAAGGGACGGGGTACACATACAAATCACTTGGGAAGGGGAGAGGCACACATGTAAATAACCTAAAAGGAGCGGGGCGCACGTAAATCACCCGGAAAGGGGCGGGGCATTACATGTAAATTACCCTGAAAGGAGCGGGGAACACATGTAAATCACTTGGGAAAGGGAGAGGCACACATGTAATTCACCTGAAATGGGCGGGGGCACACGCAAATCACCCGGAAAGGGGCGGGGCACTGCATGTAAATCACCTAAAAAGGGGCGAGGCACACGTAATCACCAGGAAAGGGGCGGGGCATTACATGTAAATCACCCAGAAAGAGGCAGTTCACATGTATCACCGGGGAAAGGGGCGGGGCCAGGCTCCCAAGAGCTCCGGGAGACCGCAGCCTTTACGGAGCTTGCTTTCCTGGCGCTGGGGGAGGGCGCAGTCGGGAAGTCCCAGAGCCGCGGTGTCAGGCTCTCCACGAGGGAGGGACGGGGCCAGAGTCCTCGCGAGGCCCCGGGGCGTGGTCCCCTGAGCTGGGCCGGAGCGCGGGCCGCTGACGTCACTGTCGGGTGAAGCTCGGTGCCTCCAAGCGGAGCCGCCCTCCGTAGGGGTGACCTGGTCTGCGCGGGGGCGTGCCAGTTCCCCGCACCCATGGCAGCGGCCAGGGGACAGCGGGAGTTGCCGCAGGAAGCCCCCGCCACGGAACCCGCGCCTCTGCCGGCCTGCCGCTTCTTCCTGGAAGGCCGCTCCCGCTTCGGCGCCCGCTGCCGCCAGCCCCACACTGGGACGCCGGCGCCGCCTGACTGCGAGGCGCAGCCCGAGGCCGGGGCCAAGAAGCCGCCGCTGCGCACAGCCGCAGATGTCATCCAGCGCATCCGCTGGGACCCGCACCTCGACCCCGCCGACTTCTCGGTGGGCTACTTCGACCGCTTTCTGGGCGTGCGCGAGGAGCCCTTCGGCGCCTTCTGCTGGGACGAGCCGCTGGCGGCGCTCGGGCCCGGCGTGCTGGCCGTACCCCAGCACCGAGTGCGCTTCTTCCGCTTCCGCGGCCGCCTGGTGTGGGACCGCGCCTCGCGCACCGACCTCGTCTTCGGCTCTGGCTCTACGGCGGGACGCGGGTCCACCATCCTGGACGCGCTGGACAGCGAGGGCGCCCACGGGGCGAAGGACGCCGAGTGGACACCGGCGGTGGCAGGTCAGGAGGCCCAGGCTGCCCCCGAGCGGAGGAGCACAGAGCCGCTCCGCACAGGGTACCAAGAGCCAGGCGTGGAGGAAACCGGAGAGCTGGAGGCAGCCCAGGAGCAGGCCCTGGGCGCAGCTGCTGATTTTGAACACTGGCCCCAAGAGGACGCCTCGCAGGAGTGACTGAGGAGGCACTGAAGCCAACAGCCGCCGCCAGGATCACATTGCTGCGAAGCCAGGAAGCACAGGCCCGGGCAGCCCCGGGGGGCTCCGCTGAGGAGACAGAAACCTAGTGGGGTCCTGGGGCCTGGCCCAAGGACAAAGGGGCCCGCCCTAGTGTTGCAGCCTCTCGCCAACCGCACCCCATTTTGCGGCCCTCATTGTTTGGATGAACGGAGGCAAGACGGTGCACTTCCGGATTCTTCCTCACCAACTTTTCCCACTCCCGCGAAAATGCAGCCGGGACCGGGAAGGTGCAGACCAACTAGGCATGCGCCAGGTGATGTCAATCTGAAGAGACCAAGATTTACCTGGTCGCACCTGCGGAAAGCCCCCCGACACGCCCGTGCCCCGCCTATTGCCCTCCCACTCCCAGAAAAGCGGCTCCGGACGAACGCCACGCACAGACTTCCCAGCTTCCCCACTGCGGTGGTGACTGTTGGAACTCCGTCTGAGCTGCACGGGTGACTCTGTGGGCCTCATTTGTCGGGGGCCAACAGACCTCTCCCTACCCACCTTCTTCCCCTGAAGCTAGGTGACCAAAATAAACTTGCAGTTTTGCTCCTACACTTGCCTACTCGCTGGTTCTTTTGTGCCCGCTCTGGTGGTCTTAGAAAAACAAATCACTCATGGTGACCCAGGCTGGGCTACAAGCAGAAGTGACCAAGGCCCAGGAATACCTGGTCCACGTGGCCCCACGCTGCGCTGACTTCCTGGTGCCCACCCAGAACCTACACCTGCTGCTGGCCCTGCTGCTACCGGCAGGCGCTGGGGAGGCGACGGCTACCATCAGGTCTCTGAGACGACCCTCTTGGCCCTGGGGCTAAACACACCGCCTCAGCTGAGCTTTAGGGAGCTGGTCCTCCTGGGCCCTCATGTGCTCTGTGCCCCATCCTCTCCCACACTGGAAGGCATGGCACAAATGCTGAACCAGAGGCTGGAAGCCGAAGGGCTAAGAGTGCTACAGTCTCCAGGGCAGCTGCATCAACACCTCACCATGGCTAAGGTGCCCCATGGTTCCCAAGTCCACCTCCCAAAGCTGGAATTCACCCTCAGCCAGGAAGTGGGGTGCCAGACCCTGCAGACACTCTGGCTGTGCTGTATGGGGAGGACACGGGGGCCTTTCCAGCCCCTGGCTGAGATCCCGCTGGAGTGATACCCCCAAACCTCTGGAGGTGACAATGGATGCAAACAGCCCACACAGGAAGGACAAAGCGGGAGCAAGGACAAAGCGGGAGCGTGCGCTCTCTCTCTCTCTCTTTAATTTTGGTTTCTCTCAAGCTTCCAAATGGTGCTCAGTGCTCCAAGGAAAGGAAGGAAGGAAGGAAAGGGAGGGGAGAGGAGGGGAAGGGAAGGCAGAGGAGGAACATCTGGAAAAAAAGCAGCCTGACAGTCCAGCTGTTTGCAAACTCATAGCACATCCTCCAGTTACATGGCAGAAGAGGGAGGGAGGGAGGGCCAAAAAGAAAAGGGAGAGGAGGAAGAAAAATAACTTAAACACACACACAAAGAAAAGAGAAGGCAACATGACGTGAGCTGGTGATCCATGAAGGCAGGGAGGGAGGGGAACCATTTTACCTGTGCTGAACCAAGGGAGGAATGCAGGGAGGAGGGAAGGAAAGGGGAAAAAAAAATCAGAAGAAACATTGGGGGCAGAGGGAGGAGGGGACACGGAGACAACTTTATACAACTTGAGACGAGGCGGCCCGGCCGGCGTGTCCTCAGTGCGGTGTGGTGGCGGAGGATCTGGTGCTGGTGGGGCTGGCACTTCAGGGTGGGGGGCCAAGGACGGGCACAGTCTCTAAGCAGCTCCCCTCACCCCAAACACGGAGGCCCCAAGGGGCTGGGAACAAGAGTCTGTGGCGAAGCAGGTGAGGCAGCGGGCGGTGGGCGGGCTTGCTGGATGCCCCCGCCGCAGGCGGGCACGGGCTGGATGGCCTGTCTTCTTTCCACTGGCCCCCCGGCATGGGATGGGCCAGGGCGCCGGGTCGGGTACCGGAGTGCAAGCTCGAAAGAGAGAGAGAGAAAACACTGAGACAGCATTAGTGGAGTGAAAGGCGGACACAGATGAGCCTGCAGACCATGCCCCCAACCCTCCGCTGCCCATCCCCTCCTCCCCAATCCCATCCCTCTGAGGCAAAAAATAAAACGTAGAAAATCTCTGTACAGACTCCCCGGTGGGAAAACGGGGGCAGGGATGGTGGCTCTTCCTGGAGCCCACTCCCCACAAATAAATTTACAACCCAAGTCCACGGCTCAAAAACAGAATCCGCAAAGGCAGCGCCGGGGGCTGCAGCCCCTGCCCCCGCCCCCTCCTCGCTGGGTGCTCAGAAGGCTGACAGCTGCGCCAGGCTGAGGCGGCAGTCGATGCTGGAGTTGTCCGGGCCCGTGTAGGCCAGGCCCAGGGGCTCTAGGAAGGCCCGGCAGGCGGCCTCGCCCTCGAAGGCCAGCTCGGCCTGCAGGTAGGAGACTGGCAGCGCAGGGCGGAAGCTATGGAGACAAGAGGAGAAGGTGATGAGGCGGGCGGGCGGGAGGGCAGGGGAGGGCCCCACGAGCAGGGAGGCCCCCCCACTCGGGTACCCACAGGATTTCCTCAGCACAGTACCTGCTGGCTTCCCCACCCGCCTCCCAGCCTCCCCACCTCAGGGGCTTGGGGGGGCCCGGGGTGGGGTTAGTGGCCCCAGCCCCCAGCTGTGCCCCCCCTCGCCCTCACTTACCTGTGCAGGGGCCAGGAAGGAGAGGGGACAGGCAGGGAAGGGCCCAGCGGGCTCCTCCGCTGGCTGAGGGGCAGGGGCCAGATGGAGGGAGCAACACGCGGCAGGGGATAGGGCTGGCAGGACTGGCAGGACTGGCAGGGCCACCGTGGGGACGCGGCCCTCGCTGCTTCCCCTGCCCTGCATTACAGTGTCTTTGGGAAGCCAGGCACAGGGGTGCCAGCCAGCACTCACCACTACATACTGAAAGCAGTCACTTCTGGCTGCTACTAAGCGACACTACTAAGCATCTAGCACGACCCAGGTCCTCAGAGCTCCCTGAACCCTCTTCCACAGGCGGTGCAGCCCTACCCTTTCTACACACACAGGAACCAAGGCACCAAGTGAGGGGCACTAAGTCCTAGAACCCGCTTCTGCTCCAAAGCCAGAGCTTCATGGAGGCCATGGGATCAGAGTCCCCGCCATCTCCCAGTCTCAGCTGGCAGGGCAGGGTCAGCCTCCTTGGGGGAAAGGTGCTGACACAATGAGGTCACTGACAGACTAGGGCCCCACCCACGAGGAGCCTCACAGCTATGTTCCCAACCAAGGCCAATCAGGCATCCATTCACCAGGACGCTCGTCCAACCACAGGCCACTGTGCAGCCGGAAGCTTGAGAGCCGCCATTCATGGGGCCCATCATGGCAGCAGACTGGGCAGCCTCCTGCCTCTAACTTCCCAAGCTGGCATGGAGCTCTGGGCACGGCATCCCACATGCTCATCTTCTCCTGTGACTCCTACCCTGGCTCAGCCTCTCCCTGAAGTTGGCTTAACCCACACTAGATTCCAGAATGAGTCTCCCAATCTCCAGGCTGACGATCCCTCCCTAGCTCCAAACTATGCTGTGACTATGACCTCAAACAGAGGACCATCTGGCCAGGCACTCAAGGCCTCCATGCTGTGACTGAGCTCACATGGAGGGCCACGTGGCCAGGCACTCAAGGCCTCTCCAGTCTACTGGTCAACCTCTTCGACCAGAATTTCTCCACCTTGGCAAGACTGACCTCTGGGCCCCAGTGGCAGTGGTGGGGCAGCACCCCTGGCCTCCACTTACTAGATGCCAAGAGCATCCCCTTGCTGTGACAACCAAAAACCTCTCTTGACATTGCCCAGCGTCGCCTGGGCACCTCAATCACCAGACAGAACCATGCATCTAAACATGAGTCAAGCAACTGTCCCCTACCCACAGCGAGCCAAGAGCAATGTCTAGTGAACAAAGGAGCCACTGCAGGGGCACCGGCCTTGAACTGGGGGCCTTTGGGCCACCAACAACCCAGTGTGGCCCTCCCATCGCAGGGTGTTCCCTAAGTGTTTCTGGTGCTCTCCAAGGAGCTGCGTGGGACAGGGCCTTGTCCTGTTAGACCAGAGACTGCCTGGATGGTCTCTATGGTGGGAGCACAGCGACAAGCTGAGAAAGCAGAGACCTCAGGGTTCTGAGGAAGCCCAGAGCAAGGAGTGAACTAGGGGATCCAGGCAGGAGAGAACAGGAGGAAGAAATGCACAGACGGGGTGGAAAAGAGGCCCCAGAGGCAGTGAGCTGGGAACAGTGGGGAGGCGGGGAGGAGTGACCCGGAACACAGAGGTGGCCAAGAAGGAAAGCAAGAGGAACTGGAGAGGGGAGGGCTGAATGGAGAAAGATGGGGGAGCAAGGACCAGGAGAAGGGTCGGGGGCTGGGGGAGGCCTGCGGCCAGAGCTGGTCTGAGGCGGTGCGAGGCTGAAGGATGGGAAGAGCAAGGGCAGAAGGGAGCTTGGCACCACATACGTTTTGATCATGGCTTTGAGGGCGACCTTGCGTTCCCGATCTGCAAACTTGTCCACGAGGTAGCCAGACATGCAGGGTGCATGGCAGTAGAGCCGGAAAAAGCGGTGGTAGTTGCCCAGGGCCCAGGCTGTCCTTAATGCCAAGGCGTGGGCCACGCAAGGATCTGCCTTCAGTTCTCGTGTGAGGTATGCCAGCTCCGTGGTGATGTCTAGCGCCAAGACAAAGAGGGTCAAGTCAGCAGGGCTCAACCCTGGGCACCACAGCCTCCGTCCCGGGGACTGGGCCTCACCTCCCGAGTTCTTGGTGAAGATGTAGTAGAGGATTCGGTAGGCAGTAAACTCGCCCACGTTGCCAGGCAAGTTCTCGGCGTACAGCGACTTGAGCTGTGTCTGGCACTGGTTAAACTCTTCATGGTCACCCTGGAAGGCAGAGGCACAGAGGGAGGAGAGCAGAGTGAGGGTGCCGAGGGCAGAAGAGCAGCAGGAAAGGGGCTGGGGAGGCCTGCAGAGGCCAGCTCACCTTCTCCAAGGCGATCCGGGCGTGGGTCTCGTACACCTCCACCGTGAACTCGGTGCGGATGCCCTGCACCTGGGGCCATGGGGCGAGAACAAGAGTCACAAGGAGCGGGAGGCAGGACTGGCTGAGGCCAGGCCCCTCCTAGCGCGAGACTCACCGTCAGATCCTGCCGGATCGACTTCATCTGCTCGCAGGCAAACGCGTAGTCCTGCTTCTCTTTCCAGTGGGACTTGACCATGCACAGCGATTTTTTCAAAACCTGGAAAAGGAAACAGAATTAGCACTCGGAGCACAGTTCAGGTCCGGTGGGCAAGGGTTTCCACTGATTTGGTGGGAGAGTTGCAACATTAAGGAAAAGAAAAAAAACCAAGGCCAGACGCAGTGGCTCACGCCTGTAATCCCAGCACTCTGGGAGGCCAAGGCAGGCGGATCATCTGAGGTCAGGAGTTTGAGACCAGCCTGGCCAACATGGTGAAACCCCGTCTCTACTAAAAACACAAAAATTAGCCGGGTGTGGTGGCGCACGCCTATAATCCCAGCCACTCAGGAGGCTGAGGCAGGAGAATCACTTGAAGCCGGGGAACGGAGGTTGCAGTGAGCCAAGACCACGCTATTGTACTCCAGCTTGGGCAACAGAGCAAGACTCTCTCCCCCGCCAATTAAAAAGAAAAAAAAAGAAAAAACACACAAGACATGGGTTAAGAGTGGCCACCCCACACCCATTTCCCTGTAAACACACGGCTGTTCACATGTTCTGCAGCAGAACAGTGAGGACGCCAAACCCCGGAAGCACAGACCCCAGTGCCCCACAGCCCATGGGCCTGGGAGAAGGCTTTATGCTCCACGTCACCTAAGCCAGGGACCACGGCCCAGAGGTCAAGCGATTCGCCGGCCAAACTGCACACCCGCCATGCAGGATCCAGGGCAGCAGTGTGCCTTCGCGCTCCTCTCAGGACGCAGACCGGCCAAGGCTTCCTGGCCGGGCTTCCCCCGCCATACCAGAGCCCCCGTGTGGCCTCTGCCACCCCCCAGGTTGGCTCTCCAAGTCCTGAGCCAGCAGGGCCTCACAGAGCAGAACTGCCCAGCCCAGCCGGGCACTTACTGCCACAGGGCGCACAGTGGACGGGTCGGGGGCACAGGTGAGGCGCAGGTAGTGCTTGGTGATGTCCATGGGGCAGGTGCCCACGATCTGCAAGCTCCTGCCAGTCAGGGTCGGCCGCTGCTCTCACAGGCTGCTCATGACTGCAGCACCAGGGGCTCAAGGCGCAGACGGCGGAGAGTGTCCGTGCTGGAAGCGAGCTGCCCGCTTCTGCCTTCTTCCAGCTCGCTCCAGCCCCGCTCGGGGTCCTCGCACTCCAGCGCCGCCATCTTCCTTTCGAACTGCGCTTGGTGGCAAGCCAGGTCATGCCTAGGAAGGGGTGAGGGGCAGTGAGCTGGGACGGGTGTCTCCAGCACCCTACAGCCTCGCCTCTTTGGCAGCTGGCTATCCCACCTGTCTAGCCCTCTTCCTCCTTCTCCCACAGGTCCCCAGTTACCCTCCCACCCTGACCTGTGTCTCAAGCCCCCAACCCGTCTCACTCTTCCCACGCGTGCCCCTGCTCGCCCCGATCCATATGGCCCCTCGAGCAACCCCGGCCCTTAGGGGGCGGGTTCCTGCGGCCCACAGGGTGACACTCGTTTCCTGAGTAGGAACTGTCGGAGTCTGAGTGGGAGTCCTGCAGGAAGAAGCAGGAAGATCAGCCTGACACCTCACCCCTCCCCCCACACCCCCACACCCCTACCCGACCGGGCCTGGAGCCTCAGTACTTCCTGCGGAAGTGGCGGGTTGGGACCTGGAGGAAGGAGCGGGAGCCGGGAGTCTGTGCTGGACGAAGAGCTGTTGTCCTTCATGAAGACGTTGCGGTTGCCAAACTTGGTGAAGCTGTTGCCCCGGGCTGACCAGCACCATCCCACCGGTGGTGTCCCTCGCTGGGACGGGGCACCCCCGCCCCTAGTCGCTGAGCCCACACCTCTAGGAGGGTGAAGGCTGCTAGGGGCCTCCCACCGCTTCTTCTTAGGGCTCTCGGCCACAGGTTCCCGGGTCAGCCTGAGGATACAGCAGGGCAGGGCATCACCATCCCCGCCAGACACCGGCAGGGCGGCCAATACCACCTCCCTCAATCTACCAACCCACCTCTGAAAGGAAAGGCACTTACCCCAGGCGACTCAGCTATTACAGTGCAGAAATGAGACGCAAACCCAGGTTTTCTGTGTCCAGAGGGTGCGCTTAACCACTAAGCAATGCACACCTCTCCAGCATCCATGGTCCCCACCCCATCCCACCCCACTGGCCTTCCAACCAGGACTTCATTCCCTCGGGATCCGACTTTCCGGTTCATTTCTCTTTGGAGCTCCTGGTACCTGGGACCCCCAACTCTCCTACCTCCATACCCGGCCCGTGCCTCGCACAGCACCACCCTCTCACCTACGTCCCCCATCCACACTAACCCTGGCAGGGGCTCCCGGCTCCAGTCAATGGTATAGGCCGAGCCGTCCTGCAGCCGCGCCTGCAGCACCTCCTTGAGCAGCTTTTCCGTGCGGTCCTTGTCCTCCTCCGACTCACAGGCGGTGAAGCAGCGCTCCACATACTCTTTCATGTCCTGGGGCCAGTCGTCGGGCTTCCCAGACAGGTTCCCCCGGGCAGAGGACCCACTGCGGGAGGACAGAGGAGGGGCTCAGTTGTAGAGAATTCCCAGACTCAGAAGACCATCCCCAGCACCACTCTGAGCGGACACACAGGGGGACACAGGCCCCATGTTTTCCTTCTGTCTCCTTCAGTGCCCACAGCAACCCCCAAGGGAGGGTCCTTCTCCCCTTTCCAGAGGTGCGCACTGAGGCTCGGGGTGGGCACTGGACCACAGACGCTGAGTGCAGTGTGTGGGGCTGTGACGGGGCAAGCGGGCAGACGTCACCTGTGGTTCTGAGCTTTCTCAGGGTTGGGCTGGGGGCCGAAGCCGCCGTGCTGGCCCTCTGCGCTGGAGCCAAAGCTCTGGGTGGTGACAGCAAACGGTCGCTTCTGGATGTTGAACTTGAGACCTCCAGTCCCGGGGGCCGCTGCAAGGGCAGCAAAAGCTAGGGTCAGGCCCTTCCCCAGCACATCCAGAGGTCCCCAGGGGACAGCAGGATGTGGAAATGCAGGGAGGAGCGGTCAGGTTCTAGAGGAGGGCTCCAGCACACATGCGCCTGGTCCAAAGCAGCCCCACCCCAAGCCTGGCGATCACAACACCCAGAAATAAGGAGCAGCACACAGCATACGCCTCACACCCAGGAGCTGTGTGAGCCCCACCCCAAGCCTGGCGATCACAACACCCAGAAATAAGGAGCAGCACACAGCATACGCCTCACACCCAGGAGCTGTGTGAGCCCCACCCCTCGAGCCTCCACAGGGCTTTGCCGACTTACGTTTCATGCGGTTCCACAGTTGTTGGCTCTTCTTGGGCTTGGCAGCTTCAGCGTAGCCGTGTGGCCCATAGGCCTGGCCTGTGGCGGGCCCCGCCTGGCTGTGCTGTGTGGCTGGAGCTGTCCCAGGCTGAGGGCCACTGTTCAGCGTGTGAGCCCCATGCGGGGGATTTGAGGGCTGAGGGGGCTGAGCCGACGGCAGCTGCTGAGGGGGAGCCTGGTAGGACATGCTCTCATCCATGCCGGGGACTGGGGGCTGCAGAAGGAAGCAGGCGCTAAGCACGGGAGGCAGATTCGGGAGCTGGCGAGTGGCACTCAGCCCTCACCATGAGGACACAGTGGTCACAGCACTCAACCCTCCCGTGACCTTCCCACATGTGCTCATTTGAGTCCTCAGTAGCTCTCTGAGGTTAACATTTGTTAACAACCTTTTCACAGCTGACAAGGCTCCAGCTCAGAGACTAAGCAACTTCCCAGGGCCCTGAGCTACGAAGCAGCAGCTGGCAGCGTCTCAATGCTGGAGTAACAGCCACTGACAACACACCCACTCCAGCGCTGTCATCTGAGCGCACACACTCATGAAGCACGAGGACGAGGCTACCATCCTTCCTGCTTCCGAGAGCGGACTGAGATGCGTACGTAATTACACCAGGGGTGGGCACGCTGGGATTCAAACCCACGTCTACCTGCCTCCTAGGCACTAGCCCGGCCATTCCTCCAAGCTGCACCTTAAATGCAAAACCCAACCCGTGTGCGCACGCGTGTGGGTGACCACACTGGGGCAAAAGATGTCTTTCAACATCTCAGGTCTAGCCTTGGCTCAGCCTTAAACCCACCCTAGGTTCAAACACTATGCTTTGTCCTCCTCATTTTCAGATCAGGAGTTGCTTGGAAGGAAGAAAGCAGTTTAAGGAGCACAGGCCATTCCTCACTGACAGCTCATTCAAAAATCTACATTTCCTCTGCTTGAGCACAGCATGGGAGCTGGGCTAGGGTGTTACCTGGTTCAGAGTCCCTTGGTGCTGGGGTGCGGATGGCTGCTGGGGTGTGGCTGAGCCATAGGAGCTGGCCATCCCATACTGGGAAGGGGAGCCGTAGCTCTGGTACATGCTCTGCAAAGGTGCAGGGAGGGAGGGTTTAGTGGGAGGCCTGCCCTTTCCACTTCCCCAGCCCGCTCAGGAACTACACCAGCCATGGCCCTCTACCAATCCCTCACCCCTTTCTCTCTCCACTATATTAATGCACCACACCCTCTCATATACTAAAAAAAGAAAAACCTGTCAATCCCACCTCTCACTTAGCTAGTTCTCAGAAGAATATAATCAACAATACTGAGTGCCAACTTTTCTAAGCACCACAACGAACAGTAAGAAGGAAAACCCACGCTCTAATGAAGCTTGTGCTTGAATTACATGCCCAGCCGTACACATCAATATGTAATATATCCAGCAATAAGGATCATGAACAATAAAAAGGCAAAGAAAGGGAGAGAGACAGGTTGCAAGGCAGGAATGCTACTTTCCATCAGTGTGTCAGGTAGAGGCTCTCTGAAGGCGGCATCTGAGCAGAGACCTCCAAGAGGCGGCAACACAGGGAGCACTGCAGCCAGGGCAAAGCAAGAGTGGGCCTGGCGGGGGCGGGCATCACGGAGGTCTCTGCTTCGATGGCCATGGCAGAATGAGCATGGGGAGAGAAGGGACCAGAACCAGGTATGTAGGACCTTGTGGCTCGTGGTGGGGACCTTGGAATGCACCTCATGGGCAAGTAGAGGGTTTCTAGCAGTTATCACTGCTATCTCCAGTGCATCCACCAGCGGGCGGCATCCCGGCTGACTCCGCCCCCCGGCCCCACCCCATCCCGGCCGACTCCGCCCCCCGGCCCCGCCCCACCGGCTGGGCACTCACCATGGGGTAGTAGTAGCCGTAGGGGTAGGCATAGTTGTACTGCTGGTACCACTGGTAGTACTGCTGCTGTTGCAAAGCCGAGGCTTCCGCCTGGGACACGTACTGGGGAACCAGAGAGGCACATGTGCCGTCAGCAGCCCAAATCCACAGGCACACGGCCCCCAAATGGCAAGCCTGTGGTTGACTGGTGGGTAATTGCCAAGGGATGAAACTGGGTTCACGTATCTGCAAAGTGAGCCACCGTCTCCACCATGAGACTCACACACCTTAGAGACCAGGGGCATGGGCGTGGCCTCCCTCTTCAGAACCACACCACACCCCAGATTCCTCAAGGAAACGGAACTTTTCCCTGTTCAGACTTAGATACCCTGGAACATCTTTTTATGTTTCCCCTCAGTGCACCCCGTCCGAATGACACAAGAGGACGCCAGACTGTGTCTCTCCCACGGCCACTGGCTCAGGGTACCCCAGCCCCATGTCCTTCTCACTTGTGCACTGGCCACAGGCCCATTGCTGCTGGACTTGGCAGAGCTGCCGGCGGCTCCTGACTTGCTGATGCTGGCCAGGGCCTGGCGGGCCTTCTCCCACTCCGGGTTCTCGTGCATTGGCGTCTCCATGCCATTCTCTCGGCCTGCCCCAGCCACCATGCTGTACTGAGAAGACCTACAGAGAGAGGACTTCAAGTCATACCTGTTCTCCCCACTGTACACAGGTGGGCAAGTTGGGAGGCAAATTCCAGCCCCTGGATCCCAAATCTAACTGTTATTACCTATCTAAGCCTAAGTTTTCTAATCTGTACTATGCTGACAAAGGGTTTCTGCTTCAGAGTCTTCTGGGAGGGACAAATGAGATCACCCACTTAAGGTACTTATCCGAGAGCCTGGCACACAGGAGTTGTTAAAACCAAACACAACAATGAGCAGAACCCACAGAACTGAACACAGGCCCTGGCACCTCCTAGGGCTATGTCTATCATGAATCCATGAATTCCGTCTGACATCACCCCAGTCAGCAGGTTATCACGCTATTTGGAGAAAAAATAAGGAGTTTGCAGAAAAACAAATAAATGACTGTGTATTGAGTGTTGGGAACCTGCCTCCTAATGATACCTGCTTGAATGAATCATCACAATTCTGCAAAGCAAGCACTGTACTGTGAAACATGAAAGCTCAAAGAGGTAAGGCTTGCCCTCTCCACACAACCAAATGCTTCCCTCTGTGTCTGCCTCACCACCCCCCCACCCACAGGGATTGTGGCATCACTTCCCCTGAGGCCACCTGAGGTCCCACCCCAGAGGACAGCACTGGGTCTCGCTTCCTCTCTCCCTCCCGGCCGGCCTCCATCCCTCTCGCCTCACTAACCAATCTGTGCCACGTTGATCACCCACGTTGGCCGCCATCTGGACCTTGGGGTAGAAGGGGTGGACCTCGGGAGCCAGACTGCTTTTTCACTGTCTGTGAGAAAAAGAACGAGTTAGGGAGACTTAAGGGGGAGCTAAAAACATGTCACAAAGTGGGGAAGAAAAGTAGATGGACTCACGAAAAGCCAAGTAGAAAAGCGGAGGCTGACAGAGAAGCCACTGGGGTCAAGAATCTGAGGAGTTCTGGGTGTGGCCTAAAAAGGCTGGAGGATGAGGAGAAGCCCCTGGCCGCTTTGTAGTGCTCCAGGTGGAAAACAAAGGATTTGGAAACAGGGAAGCCTGAACAGAATTCCCAAAAGGAAGGAGAAGGGTCTAAAATCCATGTGAGCAAAGAGAGGGTGTGACGAAAGGTCGAGAAGGTGGGAGTGCCTCCACCAAGGGGAGAAGTTCTAAAAAAAATTCTAGGGGCCAGGTGTGGTGGCTCACGCCTATAATCCCAGCACTTTGGGAGGCCGAGGCAGGCGGGTCACCTGAGGTCGGGAGTTCGAGACCAGCCTAACCAACATGGAGTAACCCCGTCTCTACTAAAAATACAAAATTAGCTGGGCATGGTGGCACATGCTTGTAATCCCAGCTACTAGGGAGGCTGAGGCAGGAGAATCGCTTGAACACGGGAGGCGGAGGGCAGTGAGTTGAGATTGCGCACCATTGCTCTTCAGCCTGGGCAGCAAGAGCGAAACTCTGTCTCCAAAAAAAAAAAAAAAAAAATTCTAGGGAATACGGGTTGTGAAAGGAACCTGAACCAACAGAATGGATGCTATAATGAGAAATGTCTGAGGGAACCCTTAAGGCTGAGAGAGTGGAAAGGTTTCCGAGAACTCTAAAAAAGACAATGCCGACGTGAACCCCAACGTGAAGAAACGGGTTCTTAGCACTGAGAGACTGATTTCAAAAAGGTCTCTGAAGGCCAGTAAAGAGACAGACGTGGGAGTCCTCAGTGGGACTACCCCTGCCTACTTCCACGGGAAGCAGGGGTAGGGCTGGGAGAGAAACGGGATCACCTTGGTTGGGTGTCTGGACATAAAGCTTTGGGAATGCCAAAGAAGACCCAAAACATGTTCAAGGAATTAAGAGTGGGGTAGAGAGAACTGGAAGAAAAGTGGAGTGTCTCCGGGGCGAGGACTGCGAAGCCTAAACTCCAGAGAGGGAGTAACTGATAAGTAGGATAATGAATCCTGCAGGAGAACCGGAATTCTCACAAGTTGACGGGACAGGAACAGGAGTCTGGAGCTGGGGGAAAGCCCTAGAAACGCAAAGGCTTAACTTAAACAAGACACAGGGCGTGAGTAGAGACGAGGGATCGTGGCGGGGACACAGGAAAAGGAGCCCCCGGGCAGAAGGGAGATCAGAAACAAGGTCAGGAGTTGGGGGCTGGGAAGAAGACTCCCGGACGGGTCTCAAGAACGGGGACAGGCACCAGACGTGAGGCCTGGGGTCCCGGGAGCACCTGGGCGTCCCGCAGGCTGGGCGAAGGCAAAGGAGGACGCCGGGTGGAGGAGGCCGCCCGGATCCCCAAGACTGGCCACGGAGCCACTGCTCAGGCCGCGCCTGCGCACCACGCCCCAGACAGAATCGCTGGAGTCGCCCGTCGCCCGGGGCAACACCCGGCCAATGGAGAGTGAGGGGCGCGCCCCGGGGCCCCAAGAACTCCGAGGAAGAGGGACGGAGAGTGGAAGACTAAGGCGCACGCGCGCTAGTGCCCGAACGCGCGCCCCCAGGCCCGGTGCGCAGGCGCAGTGGCTGCCCCCTGCCCCGCCACACCCTGTCGACGCTCGCGCGCGGCGTCTGCTGCTGCGACAGCCGAGAAGGCCTCGGGGCTCGCGGGACTCAAGACCGAAAGGAGATGCTATCCCCGCCCGCCTGCTCGCCCGCCGCTCCCCTTACCAACCAGGACCCTTCGCTGCAGGGACACGCCAACAACCACCCAGGCGATTAGCAACACGGCCACGACACCGATCGGCCACCCGGCTGGCTCTGGTCTTCTTTGGCTTCGACGTCCTGACCGCGGCGTCCTGACGTCACGCGGCGACCTTGCCCCGCCTCGCTCGGCCCGGCACAGCCAATGACCGCCACGAGCTACCCTTGAGCCCGCCCTCCCGCCCACGCACTAGCGCACGAGCATTTTAAGGCAGGCCGGAAGTCTGGGTGGGTACGGTGGCCCCGAGGGGACAAGTGAGGCCGCAGTAGCTGTTTTTGCGTCCCACGCAGCCCCGTTTTGTTGTTGTTGTTGTTGTTGTTCTCGTTCTCGGAGACGGAGTATTGCTCTTGCTGTGTCATCGCCCAGGATGGAGTGCAGTGGCGCGATCTCGCCTCACTGCAACCTCCGCCTCCCGGGTTCAAGCAATTCTCCTGCCTCAGCCTCCGGAGTAGCTGGGATTACAGGCGCGCGCCCCTATACCCGGCTAATTTTTGTATTTTTAGTAAAGATGGGGTTTCACCCTGTTGGCCAGGCTGGTCTCGAGCTCCTAATCTCATGATCCGTCCTCCTCGGCCTCCCAAGTGATGGGATTACGGGCGTGAGCCACCGCGCCCGGCCGCAACCTTGTTTTAACTGAGTCAGTGGGAGCCATTACTGTTCCTCCATGTACACTGGCGTGACAAGAGTTACGGGATTGTCCACCGCACCGTGATGTGGAAGCCCTGGGGACAGAATGATAAAGAAAGGGGGTGAGGAACAGCTCCCCCCGGAAGAGCGGGCTTCCCTAGTCAATGAATCTGGAAGGGCGCAGTGGAGGGGGCGCGGCGAGTTCAGATGGACGGAGGCTGGAAGCTGGCCCGGTTGGAGGGGGATGGGTGTAGCATTGGCAGGGGCGCTGGGGTGGAAGTGTGTGGGGTCACAGGTGTGTAAGGGTGGGCGCGGAGCGGACCCCCAAAGGTCACTGAGGTCAGGCTGAGGCATTGGACCAAATCTGTACATAGGCATTTCTCTGAACTCCGCGCCACCTTTTGAGAGCCATCTGTTTCCATCCAGGACTCGGATACAAATTATCCAGTCTGCTGCAGGGACCGGTCACTGTGTCACAGCGAGTGGTAGGATTTAAGAGGCAGTTTTCCTCCTTATTTTGTACCATTATGAACTTTTAGCTTGAAAAGCACATGCCATTTTCATAAGTATGTATTATTTTGTTAGTGCTAGCATAGATCTTTTTCCGTTATTTTACTGTGTGTCGGGTGGGGGGTTGTTTTCGTTTGTTTTTGTTTGGGTTTTGTTTTTTGTTTTCGTTTTTTTGTTTTGGTACCACACTTTTTGTTCCGGAATAATTTTGGATTTATTCAAAACCTTGCCAAGGCCGGGCGCGGTGGCTCACACCTGTAATCCCAACACTTTGGGAGGCCAAGGTGGGTGGATCACCTGAGGTCAGGAGTTCAAGATCAGCCTGACCGACAAGGTGAAGTCCTGTCTCTACTAAGAATACAAAAATTAGCTGGGCGCGGTGACGCGTGCATCTGTAATCCCGGCTACTCCGGAGGCTGAGGCAGGAGAATCGCTTGAATCCAGGAGGCCGAGGTTGCAGTGAGCCGAGGTTACGCCATTGCACTCCAGCCTGGGCAACAAGAGTGAAACTCAGGTCGGCCGGGCGCGGTGGCTCAAGCCTAAACCTGTAATCCCAGCACTTTGGGAGGCCGAGAGGGGCGGATCACGAGGTCAGGAGATCGAGACCATCCTGGCTAACACGGTGAAACCCCATCTCTACTAAAAAAAAAAATACAAAACTAGCCGGGCGAGGTGGCGGCGCCTGTAGTCGAGCTACTCGGGAGGCTGAGGCAGGAGAATAGCGGGAACCCGGGAGGCGGAGCTTGCAGTGAGCTGAGATCCGGCCACTGCACTCCAGCCTGGGCGACAGAGCGAGACTCCGTCTCAAAAAAAAAAAAAAGTGAAACTCTTGTCTCCAAAAAAAGAAAAGTTGCAAAGATCATACGCAGTCCAGCGTATTTTATGCCCAGTTTCATCTGATGCTGTCATCAGAAGCATCAACAAAAGTGCTTTGTTACAGATACTGACAGGATGCATTAGTGTAACTAAATCCCAGACTTTACTGGGATTTCACCTTTTCCTCCAATGTGTTCTTTACATGCCACAGTCCGAGCCAGAACCCACACTCCATTTAGCTTTCTTTTACTTGTTGTATTTAGGGCGGGTTTCTTGTAGATAGCATGTAGTTGGATCTCACTTTTTTTTGCCCAAGCGAACAGTGTCTGCCTTTTAAAAGAGGTGTTTATAACTGTACTTTTATTTTTTATGTCTTATTCTTTTAGCATTCTGTACACAGACACAGCGATAAAATGAAATGACTGGAACTTAAATGTGAAAACTCTTACATTACAATTAAGCCCACAATTACATACATTTATCTTACATGTCAGTAAAAAAAAAAAAAAAAATATATGAAAACAGGACGAATTATATCCCAAAAGAACCCCAAAATAGAAAAAATACCTAAGAAATGTGTCTAACCATGAAAAGTACTGTTCTCTTGGTGTCTTCCGTGTACTTAAGTACAAAACATCGTTGCCTCTGATTAATGCACCCTGTACTAATTTTTCTGTGGACCAGTTACATATTTGGTCAAATCCAGGACTAAGTTCATGTACTATCCAGGCAAACCAGCACCCCTCCCTTAATCCACTTCAGAATTTTACCCCAACTGTGTGATGATTTGCTCTAAGAAGTCACTAGGGGGTTGCTTTTTTTTTAATCTATTATTTTATCTTTTTTTTTTTTTTTTTTTTGAGACTGCTCTGTCGCCCAGGCTGGAGTGCAGTAGCACGATGTCAGCGCACTGCAACCTCTGCCTCCCAGGTTCAAGCAATTCTTGTGCCTCAGCCTCCCAGTAGCTGGGATTACAGGCATGCACCACCACACCCAGCTGATTTTTGTATTTTTAACGGAGACGGTTTCACAGTGTCGAGCAGGCTGGTCTCGAATTCCCAATCTCAGGTGACCCGCCCGCCTCCGCCTCCCAAAGTGCTGGGATTACAGGCATGAGCCACTGTGCCTGTCCAGTAGGGCGTTGCTTCTGAACGCTTACTTTAATAATCTTGGGTGGGCCAGGTGCGGTGGCTCACGCCTATAACCCTAGCACTTTGGGAGACTGAGGCAGGTGGATCCCCTGAGGTCAGGAGTTCGAGACCAGCCTGGCCAACATGGCGAAACCCCGTCTCTACTAAAAATGCAAAAAAATTAGCCGGGCGTGGTGGCGCATGCCTGGAATCCCAGCTACTCCGGAGGCAGGAAACCTGAGTTTGGAATTCCAGCTCTTTTACTTAACCAGCCGTATAAGTTGGGAAACTCATTATTTTCCTTCTCTTGGCTCCAGATTCCTCATCTTGCAGCTGGGATCCAGAGTTCTCACTCCAGGAGCCCAACCACAGCAAAAACCAAAACTGAGGCCGGGCGCGGTGGCTCAAGCCTGTAATCCCAGCACTTTGGGAGGCCGAGACGGGCAGATCACGAGGTCAGGAGATCGAGACCATCCTGGCTAATATGGTGAAACCCCGTCTCTACTAAAAAATACAAAAAACTAGCCGGCCGACGTGGCGGGCACCTGTAGGCCCAGCTACTCGGGACGCTGAGGCAGGAGAATGGCGGGAACCCGGGAGGTGGAGCTTGCAGTGAGCTGAGATCCGGCCACTGCACTCCAGCCTGGG
>NW_016822352.1:149320-179851 GCF_001698545.2 Rhinopithecus bieti | reverse complement strand
TTTTGGAGACAGGGTCTCTCATTCTGTCACCCAGGCTGGAGTGCAGTGGCGTGATCTCAATCTCAGCTCACAGCAGCTTCAACCTCCCAGGCTCAAGTGATCCTCCTGCCTCAGCTACGCAGTGTGATGGTATTTTGTTATAACAACCAGAATGTAGTTAAGACATTTATTGAAGGATATCTTGGTTCCTTCCAAGTTTTTGGCAATGATCAGTAAAGCTGCCATAAACATGCACGTGCAGATTTCTTTGTGGGCACAAGTTTTCAGCCCATCTGTGTAAGTACTGGGGAGCACTGTTGCTGGTTTGTGTTCTACGAGTATGTTTAGGATTCTGAGAGACTGCCACACTGTCCTCCGAAGTAGCTGTACCATTCTGCATTGCCAACACCAATGAATGCGAGTTTCTGTCGCTCCGCATTTCTGCCAGCATTTGGTGGTGCCAGCATTTTGGATTTGGCAGTCTAATAGGTATGTAGTGGTATCTTGTCTTTTCTTTTTGAGACAGAGTCTCACTGTGTCTCCCAGGCTGGAGTGCAGTGCAGTGGTGTGGTCTCAGCTCACTGCAACCTCCGCCTCCCGGGTTCAAGCGATTCTCCTGCCTCAGCCTCCCAAGTAGCTGGAGCTACAGGCGTGTGCCACCACATCCGGCTAATTTTTGTATTTTTAGTAGAAACGGGGTTTCACCATGTTGGCCAGGATGGTCTCGATCTCTTGACCTCGTGATCCACCTGCCTCAGCCTCCCGAAATGCTGGGATTACAGGCGTGAGCCACCACACCCGACCAGTGGTGTCTTGTTTTAATGTGCCGTTCCCTAATGACGTACGGTGAACATCTTTTCCTATGCTTATTTGCCATCTATATTAGGGTTCTCCAGAGGGCCAGAACTAACAGGATATATGTGTATATTGAAAGGGAGTTCATTGGGGAGAATTGGCTCACACAGTCATCAGGCGAAGTCCCACCATAGGCCGTCTTCGAGCTGAGGAAGGAAGAAGCCAGTCATGTCTCAAAGTCCGAAAGCCTCAAAAGTAGGGAAGCCAATGGCCAGCCAGTCTGTGGCAGAAGGCCCAAGAGTCCCCAGCAAACCACTGGGAGAAGTTCAGGAGTCCAAAGGCCAAAGAACCTGGAGTCTAATGTCCAAGGACAGAAAGCATCCAGCACAGGAGAAAGATGAAAGCCAGACAACTCAGCTAGCCAGCCCCTCCCACCTTCTGCCTGTTTTGTTCTAGCCACGCTGGCAGCCAACTGGATGGTGTCCACTCACACTGAGAGTGGGTCTTCCTCTCCCACTCCCCTGACTCAAATGTCAGTCTCCGCTGGCAACACCTCACAGACACACCCAGAAACAATCTTTTTTTTTTTTTTTTTTTTGAGACAAAGTCTCACTCTATCACCCAGGCTGGAGTGCCCTGGCACCATCTCGGCTCACTCCAACGTCCGCTTCCCGGTTCAAGCAATTCTTCTGCCTCAGCCTCCTGAGTAGCTGGGACTACAGGCACGTGCCACCAGGTTCAGCTAATTTTTGTGTTTTTAGTAGAGACAGGGTTTCACCATATTGGCCAGGCTGGTCTCAAATTCCTGCCCACCTCGGCGTCCTGTAGTGCATGGTGTAAGCCACCATGTCTGGCCTCTTTTCCTGTTTTTTAATCAGATTGTTTTCCTGTTAACTAAGTTTTCAGAGCCCTTTGTATATCTTGGATAACAGTCCTTAATGAGATAGGTCTCTTGCAAATAGGTTATCCCAGGCCCCAGCTTGTTTTCTCATCATATTAAAAATGTTTTTCAAAGAGCAGAGGGTTTTTTTAAGTATTATTTTAATAAAGTCCAGCTTGTAAGTTTCTTTCATGGAGCACGCCTTTGATGTATCAAAAAATTTATCATGGCCAGACACAGTGGCTCACAGCTATAATCCCGGTATTTTGGGAGGCTGAGGTGGGCGGATCACTTGAGGCCAGGAGTTTGAGACCAGCCTGGCCAACATGGCAAAACCCCATCTCTACTAAAAATACAAAAATTAGCCGGGCGTGGTGGCGCACAACTGTAATTCCAGCTACTCAGGAGGCTGAGGTGTGAGAATCACTTGAACCCAGGAGGCAGAGGTTGCAGTGAGCCAAGATTCTGCCAGTGTACTCCAGCCTGGGCAACAGAGTGAGAGTCTTGTCTCAAAAAAAAAAAAAAAAAATTCACAAAACCCAGTCATCCAGATTTTCTCCTAGGTTGTCTTCTAGGAGTTTTATAGTTTTGCGTTTAACATTCAGGTCTATGATCAATTTTGAATTAATTTTTGTGAAGAGACTAAGGTCTGTGTCTAGATTGTATTTATTTATTTTTGGCATGTTGATGTCCACTTGTTCTAGCACCATTTGTGGAGAGAGGTTTCAGCATTTTTTATGATACTGTTCTTTTTCCTTTTTTTTTTTTTGAGACGGAGTCTCGCTCTGTAGCCCGGGCTGGAGTGCAGTGACCCGATCTCAGCTCACTGCAAGCTCCGCCTCCCGAGTTCACGCCATTCTCCTGCCTCAGCCTCCCGAGTAGCTGGGACTACAGGCGCCCGCCACCTCGCCCGGCTAGTTTTTTTTTTGTATTTTTTGGTAGAGACGGGGTTTCACCGTGTTAGCCAGGATGGTCTCGATCTCCTGACCTCGTGATCCGCCCGTCTCGGCCTCCCAAAGTGCTGGGATTACAGGCTTGAGCCACCGCACCCGGCCCAGACATTGTAATTTCTATCTCTTGATACCCAATTTGGGCTTTTTTTATATCTTCTATATCTGTAAAGAACTTTTTGAACGTATGGAGTACATTATAATAGTGGTTTTAATGTTCTTACCTACTAATTCTAACTTCTGGGCCCATTTCAGTTGAATGATTTTATCCTCACGATGTGCCCTATTTTCCTGCTTGTTGCATATTTGGTGACTTTGTTATTGGATACTAGACAATGTCAGTATTACCTTGTTGGACGCTCGTTACTTTTGTATGCCCGTAAATATTCTTGAGCTTGGTTTGAGAATGCAGTGGCATTACCTGGAAGCAGCTCGATCCTTTCAGGTTTTGCTTTGAAAATTTCTCAGGTGGGGCCAGAACAGTGTTTAACTGTCTATTCCCCGCAGGTGACCTAAGAGCCTTCCCAGTGCTCTCCCCAATGTTCCTTCAATCATGAGGTTTTTCCGGTAGGAACAGCGCCTTGTCAAGCCCTGTGTGAGTCCCCAGAACTCAGGCACTATTTCCTTCAGTTCCTCCAGGTGGTTCTTTCCCTGGCATTCTAGTGCATTCAGGCTGCAGTAACAGAGGACCATGGACTGGTGACTCAAAAATAACAAACACTTACTTCTCACAGTTCTGGAGGCTGGAAGTCCAAGATAATTTATTTTTATTTTTATTTTTTGAGATGGAGTCTCGCTGTGCTGCCCAGACTGGAGTGCAATGGCATGATCTTGGCTCACTGCAAGCTCCGCCTCCCGGGTTTAAGACATTCTCCTGACTCAGCCTCCCAAGTAGCTGGGACTACAGGCACACACCAGCACACCCGGCGAATTTTTTGTATATTTAGTAGAGACAGGGTTTCACCATGTTGGCAAAGCTGGTCTGGAATACCTGAGCTCAGGTGATCTACCCGCCTCGGGCTCCCAGAGTGCTGGGATTGCTAGGATTACAGGCGTAAGCCACCGCGCCCAGCCAATTTTTTGTATTTTTAAGTAGAGACGGGGTTTCACCGTGTTGGTCAGGCTGACTTTGAACTCCTAACCTCGGGTGATCCGCCCGCCTCAGCCTCCCAAAGTGCTGGGATTACAGGCATGAGCCATCGCGCCTGGCCCATAACTGCATTCTCAAAACAAAGCTCAAGAACAAAGCTCAGACCCTCTGCTTCATCTCCTCTGCTCACGGAGTCCTCCCAGCTCCGCCTCAGTGTTCCCTCCCTGTCCCATGGCCTGGAAACTTGTAACAGGACCCTGTGGCAATTTTAGGGCTTTTCTTGATTTCTTGATGTTTCCCATCCCTCAGGGATCATTTTCTTGTGAGAGTCTTGACCACTGTTGTTTTCTTGTATTTGCTCTGTTTTGGGGGGGCCGTTGCAGCAAGGAGAGCAAGTCCAGACTCTGTGACTCCATCTCGGTCAGAGTGGAAGCCCCCATAGGTAACATTCTAAAAATAACCACTGGATTTTCCTTTTGTAAAGGTTGGGTAAAATGCCTTTTTTTTTTTTTTTTTTTTTTTTTTGAGACAGAGTCTCACTCTGTTGCCCAGGCTGGAATGCAGTAGGTGTGATTCTGGCTCACTGCAAGCTTCACCTCCCAGGTTCAAGTGATTCTCCTGCCTCAGCCTCCTAAAGAGCTGGGATTACAGGCACCTACCACCACACCACGCCTGGCTAATTTTTGTATCTTTAGTAGAGACGGGGTTTCACCATGTTGGCCAGGCTGGTCTCAAACTCCTGACCTCGGGTGATCGCCTGCCTCAGCCTCCCGTAGTGCTGGGATCACAAGCGTGAACCACGGTGCCGGGGGCCAACTTCTTGATAAAAGATCACCCCCAGGCTCATTGTCATGGGAGATCAAGCAGCTGAATCTCAAGGTACTTTGCAGCCGCCCAACAGTCAGCGGTTGCCTGTGCTTGGGAAATGGGCTCAGGGGCACTAGAGGGCAGTGTTTGAGAGGAAAGAAGTCAGCATGGCAGCAGGGCCGGCCCTGGGGCGGACAGCCCACATGGTCAGGAAAAAGTGAGTGAACGGATGTGGCCCCCAGAACCCCTCCCTGAAATTGCAGTTTATTTTTATTCCCCACCTCAAGCCCACATATCCAAAGCTTCCTCTGAACGCTCCTTGCAGCGCACAAGATAGAAATGATTGACAGGCACGGAGCTGCGACAGGCCCCACACTGGACACCAGCATCTGGTGCTGTGGGTCACCAAGCACCAACCTGATCTCCTCGGAGCCAGGTGTGTGTTGGGATTCAGGATTTTTCAGTTTCAAAGGTAATATGATCTCTACTCCACAGGGCACACGGCACCCTCAGTGCTCAGCACAGCAGTGTGCAGCAGCCTGGTTCACTTTTCTGCAGGGAAGTATGTGAACGTTCACACCGAGCGGGGTCAGTCACGTCTGTTAAGTCACCTCCCACCAACACAGGTCAGGTTTTCCTGCCCAGTGAGCTTGGGGATGGCTTGACTTCGAAGCTCTTTGGATCTGTGGATTCTGGAATTTTGGATTTGTGATACCCATTTGATCAAAGAGGCAACCAAAGGCCGGGCGCGGTGGCTCACGCCTGTAATCTCAACACTTGGGGAGGCCAAGGCGGGAGGATCATGAGGTCAGGAGATCGAGACCATCCTGACTAACACGGTGAAACTTCGTCTCTACTAAAAATACAAAAAAAAAAAAAAAAAAAAAATTAGGCCAGGCGTGGTGGCTCAAGCCTGTAATCCCAGCACTTTGGGAGGCCGAGACGGGTGGATCACGAGGTCAGGAGATCGAGACCATCCTGGCTAATACGGTGAAACCTCGTCTCTACTAAAAAATACAAAAAAAAAAAAAAAACAGCTGGGTGACGAGGAGGACGCCTGTAGTCCCAGCTACTCGGGAGGCTGAGGCAGGAGAATGGCGTGAACCCAGGAGGTGGAGCTTGCAGTGAGCCAATATTTCGCCACTGCACACCAGCCTGGGCGACAGAGCTAGAGTCTGTCTCAAAAAAAAAAGAGGCAACCAAGGTCTAACGGGTCAAGTGACTTTCCCACATCCATGAAGGTCGTGAGAAGCAGGACTAGGATGGTGGCCCAGGGGTGTCTTCAAGGATAAGCTGGGCCCTTCATCGTGCAGGCCCCTCTCCATCAGTCCACTCTGCCACTGCCGTCTCCCACACCCTGCCCTGATAGCACCTCTCTGCCAGGTTTTACCCTCACATCCTCAACTCAGCCAAGAGCTGGTTTCTTCCAGAAAGAGCCCTGCTGTGAGGTGATTTATCGGACTTCTCTTTTTTTGGATGTTTGTTTTCAGGGTTTAGCTGATCAAAGTGGTATCGTTGTAACAGGCAGCTCTAAATATAAGTCTTCAGAGGCCTGTGTGTCTTTTTCTGTAAATCAATTCCCAAAAGCAGGATTGTTGGGACATGGGGTGTATGCAGTTTTGATCTGATCACATACAAGCACATTTTTTTTTTTCAAGGAATAGTAGCAGTTCACAGCCTCAGGAGAAGTGTTTTGAGTGCCTGTTCCTCCAGATCCTTGCCCGCCCAGGATGTCACCACTCTTGTTCATTTTATTGTGTCTGAGTAGTGAAAAAGAGTAGTTTCTCATTCTTTCAAACTACATTTCCCAGTTATTAGAGTTTGAATCTTTTGTCTGTTTACTGATGTTGGAATTTTACTTTATTGAATATTCATCTCAGTTGATTACTTTTAAAGGGGTTGTCTTTTTCTTAGTTTATGAAAGCTTTTGTAGATTGTATCTTTTAAGAATAATATATTTCTGGCTGGGCGTGGTGGCTCAAGCCTGTAATCCCAGCACTTTGGGAGGCCGAGACGGGCAGATCACGAGGTCAGGAGATCGAGACCATCCTGGCTAACCCGGTGAAACCCCGTCTCTACTAAAAACTACAAAAAACTAGCCGGGCGAGGTGGCGGCACCTGTAGTCCCAGCTACGCAGGAGGCTGAGGCAGGAGAATGGCGGGAACCCGGGAGGCGGAGCTTGCAGTGAGCTGAGATCGGGCCACAGCACTCCAGCCTGGGTGACAGAGCGAGACTCCGTCTCAGAAAAAAAAAAATAATAATAATAATATATTTCTGCATCACAACTGTTACACACACACACTCTCTCTCTCACTGTTCCCCAGTCTATCAATTTGCCATTTGACTTCATGGCATTTTTTTCAATCTATAGTTTGTCAAATAAGCTATCTTTTCCTTTCTGGTTTTATGATCTCTTGCTGAAACTCCTCCCTCCCCACTTTCCCTACCCAGTTATACAACATGCAGACAACATACAAATATTCTCCTAATTTCTCTCTTTTTTCTTTTTCCCCCAGAGATGGAGTCTCACTCGGTCACCCAGGCTGGAGTGCAGTGGGTGCAACCTCCATCTCCTGGATTCAAGCAATTCTCCTTCCTTAGCCTCCCAAGTAGCTGGGGTTACAGGCTTGTACCACCCCGCCCAGCTAATATTTTTTTTTTTTTTTCTTCAAGTAGAGACGGGGTTTCACTCTGTTGGCCACTCTGCTTTCAAACTCCTGGCCTCAAGGGATCCACCCACCTTGGCCTCCCAAAATACTAGGATTACAGTCATGAGCCGCCACAGCCAGCCTCTCTCTGTTTTTTGTCTTTTTTTTTTTTTTTTTAAGAGACAGGGTCTTGCTCTGCTGCCCAGGCTGGAGCGCAGTGGCACGATCACAGCTTACTGCAGCCTCGAAATGGGCTCAAGCCAGGAGCCTCAGCCTCCCGAGTAGCTGGCACCACAGGCATGCACCACCATACCCACCCTCCTAATTTCTCTTGAAATTCTTCTGTGCCTTTACTTGTACACATCCAGATCTTCCACCCATCTTATCTATAGAAGATTTTGGCCAGATGGAGAGCCGATATGTCACTACTGCTGCTAAACCAACCGTCCTTTCCACACTGACTTGAAATCTGTCTTCTGTTATGCGTGTATATATATACACACACACACACACACACACACACACACACACACACACACTTAGATCTATTTCTAGGCCATCTATTCTGTGCCAGAGATGTCTGTGTCTTCCTGTGTCAGGACACATGTATTACTTTTAGAATCAGAAGAAAGGGTTCTTTTTGTTTTTTGATTTTTTTTTTTAAGAACAATGTCTTTGGACCCCCTGCTGAGCCTGGACCCTGGAAATTCCTGGCAGCTGGGAGGCCAGGGGAGAGAGGACAGCAGGGAGGGTGTCACAGCCCTGAATCAAGGGAGAGGAGAAATAAGGAGGACCCAGCTGCTTGTAAAATAGTCTTCCCTTTTATTTTCAATCAACCCTTTTCCAAGTTAGTGCCACGAGTTGAGATCAGGGGGTCAGAGCCCACTGGGACGTGGCGGGGCAGCAGGGGACTCATGTCCCCCGCCCCCAGCTCAGTCCCTCCAAGGATGGGACTGGCAGCCAGGGATGAAGGGTGTGAGGCTGTCTGCCCCCTCCCCTGCCAGCCCGACTCCGTAGTCTGCCCCCTCAGCTACTCCCAAGGCCAAGGACAGGGAGGCGGTCCTGTGCAGGCTGTCCATGGCCAAGAGTGTTAGTGGTCAGAGCCCAGGCAGGCTGGGTTAGTGGGGTCTCCTCCGGCAGCCAGGGAAGGAACTGCAGAGAGAGGGAGAGACAGAGCAGTGATGCAGGTGGGAGGGCCTGCCCCATGTGATCCACCCAGCACGCAGCCCATGCCTGGAGCAGCTTGGAGGGCAGGAGGAGAGGGCAGAGGCCAGGCTGTAGGAGCTGGGGGTGTCCCTTGGAAGCCCACCGAAGAGGGGAGCCAGGGTCCAGTCCGGCAGGGAGGAGGGGCTCAGATAGACGACTGCCACTGCACAAAGCGCTTGGATTCCTGCTGGAAGATTCAGGGGAGAGGAGGGAATGGAGTGGGAATTGGTTTTGTACTGTGGGAGCCCTGCCCCTCCTCCCTCATGCCTGAGTCCAGGCCCCCAGCCCCTCCTCCCTCAGACCCAGGAGTCCAGGCCCCCAGCCCCTCCTCCCTCAGACCCGGGAGTCCAGGCCCCAGCCCCTCCTCCCTCAGACCCGGGAGTCCAGGCCCCCAGCCCCTCCTCCCTCAGACCCAGGAGTCCAGGCCCCCAGCCCCTCCTCCCTCAGACCCGGGAGTCCAGGCCCCCAGCCCCTCCTCCCTCAGACCCGGGAGTCCAGGCCCCCAGCCCCTCCTCCCTCAGACCCGGGAGTCCAGGCCCCAGCCCCTCCTCCCTCAGACCCACAAGTCCAAGGCCCCCAGCCCCTCCTCCCTCAGACCCGGGAGTCCAGGCCCCAGCCCCTCCTCCCTCAGACCCGGGAGTCCAGTCCCCCAGCCCCTCCTCCCTCAGACCCAGGAGTCCAGGCCCCCAGCCCCTCCTCCCTCAGGCCCAGGCATCCAGTACCTGAGGGTTGAAAGGGTCGTCATCGTCTGTGTCATCGTAGTCGTCACTGGGGTTTGATGCGGGGCATGGCAGAGAGGCGGGATGGGGACCCATCAGGAGGCTGCACCCCCCACCCCAACCGTGGTCCCCAGGTGCTGCCCCTGCCAACCGTGGTCCCCAGGTGCTGCCCCCCCTCCCCAGGACCCTGCCCTCCCCCGCTCCTGACCTGGGTGGGAAGAGGGCCCAGGCTCGGGGCAGGCTGCAGAGTGCAGTGGCCAGTGCTCCTGCGGACAGCAGGGAGAAGAGCAGCAGGAAGAGCAAGCCTTCCAGGGCGTCTTCGCACAGGCCCCGCAGGGCTGCACCATAGTCCTGAGGGGAGGGCGTCATCCGGCAGTGCTCCCACCCCTCCCCCACCAGCACACACTGTGCACACCAGTCTGGCTGTCCTCCCAGCTGTGCTACTGCACACGTCAGCTGACTGCTCTATGACTCAGTTTCCCCTGTCAAAGGGCAGTTCTGAGAATACAGTGGGGTCGTTAGTGTGATAGGCCTGGCACTCAGGAATTAATTGCACAGGCTCCAGACTTGGCGTCTCCTGAGCTGTACACACCCCCCCCCCAACCCTGTGTCATTGCAGGCCCCCATCTCCCTTTCACATGGGCCCTCCCCCACCAGCACCTCCCATCCAAAACCAGTCCAGCATCTCCCATCAGCCCTGGGCCCTCCCTCCACCTTCATCTGCCCAGGAACCTGAGCACTGCCCCTCCCGTTTCCCTTCTGCCTCCCGGCAGCGGCACCCCCTGCAGGAGCATCCTCTCCTGTGCCAAGCGCCCACAGGCCAGCCACTGCCAGCTCCGTCTTAGCCCAGGGGCGAGGGCTTCGTAACTGGGCCCTGCTGACATTTTGAGCCAGATCATTCTCTGTGGTGACAGCACTGCCCTGTGTGTTGTGGGGTGCTAAGCAGCACTGCTCAGTTCCACCCACCAGATGCCAGGAGGACCCCCTCCCGCAGTGTGGCAACCAACAGCAACTCTGCACCCAGCCAAGTGTCCGTGGGGGCTAGAGCACATGGAGCGGCACGTAAAAGAACCAGTCAGCGGCTCAGGATGACACCACACACACACAATACACACTCAACATGCCAACAGATGCTGGCTCTGATGACTCCTCCCAAGAAATCAGCAGAAACGGCCTTCACCGAATGCTAAGCACCTGCACAGCCTAATGCATCCAGTGGGGGTTGACAGAGCCTGCTCCGCCCCGGGCACTGCCCCTGGTGCCAGGAAACTTCAGTAAACAGGACAGAGAAGGTCATCTCAGGGGGTGGCGTGTGCAACGAGGTAGGAGGGCGAGGGTCAGTGCAGGGTGGGGGTAGGTCAGGTGACCCCACCAGCAGGGATGGGTCCTCCAGGAAGGAGCCAGGCAGAGGGCTGTGCAGAGGAAGCTGGGAAGGGCTGAGGCCAGAGACAGACGTATCCAGGACTGACCACCCAGGCCCTTGTAGGTCAGGGCGAGGAGCAGGGATTTTAATCCGTGTCCAGGGGGAATCACCAAGGGTTTTAAGCAGAGGAAGAACTTGATCGGATTGTGGTTTAAAAGGATCACCCGGCTGGCTGGCTGCTGCAAGACGGGGGTAGGCGAGGGGGGAAGAGGCCCCTGCAGTCATGGAGTTCAGGATGCAGGTACCCGGGTACAGTGGTAGAGGTAGGAACAGTGGTGGGAGTCCAGATAGGTTTCAGAGGAAGGACCAACAGAACTTGTTCCGAGAATGGTTGTGGGAGGTAAGAGCAGGGAGCCGGTTGTGGAAGGTATGAGCCTGAGTTTCTGGCAGCAGCACCTGGTTGAGGTGGGGTGTCTGTTACTAAGCCAGTGAGGGCAGGGGTAGGGACCTGTCGGGGCAATGGAGGCTCTGTTTTGAGAGTATTGGTACATGCACACTGTCCTTCATCCTCACAACAGCCCTGCCAGGCAGACACTGACCCCCACACACTGCTGCCTTTTGCAATGGTGGAAAGAAGTTGCAGCCCAGAGAGGGCAAGCTACTTGTCCGGAGTCACACAGTCTGGAAAGGGCAGAAGTGAGATGGAGCTGATTCACTGAGGCTCCAGCGCACACCCTCCTTCCTCCTCGTCCCTGATGTCCCTTATTGTTGATTTTTTTTTTTAATGTTAAAATAGAGATGGGGTTTCACCATGTTGGCCAGGCTGGTCTTGAACTCCTGAGCTCAAGGAGTTCTGATCTGCCCCACTGGGCCTCCCAAAGTGCTGGGATTACAGGCACAAGGCACCCATGCCCAGCCCCCTCTATTTTTTTTTTTTTTTCTTTGAGATGGATGATCGCTCTGCCGCCCAGGCTGGAGTGCAGTGGCATGGATCTCAGCTCACTGCAACCTCCACCACCCCGGTTCAAGCAATTCTCGTGCCTCAGCCTCCTAAGTAGCTGG
The DNA here is from genome assembly GCF_001698545.2 of Rhinopithecus bieti. NCBI lineage: Eukaryota > Metazoa > Chordata > Mammalia > Primates > Cercopithecidae > Rhinopithecus > Rhinopithecus bieti. The sequence goes on along the minus strand of NW_016822352.1, from coordinate 168,351 downwards.
GAATACAGGGGTGCGCCACCACGCCTGGCTAGTTTTTCTGTATTTTTAGTAGAGATGGGATTTCGCCATGTTGGCCAGGTGGTTCTCAAACTCCTGACTTCAGGTGATCCACCCACCTTGGTCTCCCAAAATGCTGGGATTAGGGGCATGAGCCACAGTGCCTGGCCTGGCTGATTATTCTTGATTTTTAATCTGTGAGGACCCTGATGCCCCATCAGACAGGGGAGATGGAGGCCCGGGGTCTCATGGTGCAGCCGTAGGGGAGGATAGAGTGATCCGTCCTCCTCTTTCCCTTCCCTCCCTCCACGAAGGAGTCTGGGGGCCTGTATTCCAGCCCAGTTTCTGTCTAGGCCACAGAAAAGTGCCTGGACCCCAGTTTATCCTTATGCAAAAGATGAGGGCAGCCCTGGGCTGGGTGGGGGCCCAACCTTTCTCAGCTCAATAGTTGGCAATTCTGAACATGGCTTCAGTGCTTGCTCCCCACTCCCTTTTTGGAATGCCAATTTCAGAAGGGTGGGGGGGCAGTGGGAGCCACAGAAGGGGTCTGTCTGAGCCAGAGCAGGGAAAGCTCAGGTCCAGGTATGGTGTAGATGAATCCCTTTTGGGTAGGGTTGCCAGATCAAATTCAGGACTTCCAGTTCAATTTGAATATCAGATGCCCATAAGGCTAAACTGGGGTCCAGGCAGTTTTCTGTGGCCTAAGCAGAAACTGGGCTGGAATACAGGCCCCCCAGACCCCTTTGTGGAGGGAGGGAAGGGAAGGAGGAGGACAGATACATAATTTCTAGTATAAGTATCTCCCTAGCATTGCACCGGGCATACTTATAGCAGAGTGGTTTGCTGTTTGCTGAATCTGGCAGCCTTATTCTAGGGTCCATGCTTCCTTCTCCAGGAGAGAGAACGAGGCCTCAGCTGCAGTAGGGGCATTGGGCATTGAAAGTAGATGGATGGCCGGGCGCGGTGGCTCAAGCCTGTAATCCCAGCACTTTGGGAGGCCGAGACGGGCGGATCACGAGATCAGGAGATCGAGACCATTCTGGCTAACACGGTGAAACCCCGTCTCTACTAAAAAATACAAAATCTAGCCGGGAGAGGTGGCGGGCACCTGTAGTCCCAGCTACTTGGGAGGCTGAGGCAGGAGAATGGCATAAATCCGGGAGGCGGAGCTTGCAGTGAGCCAAGATCCAGCCACTGCACTCCAGCCCGGGCGACAGAGCGAGACTCCGTCTAAAAAAAAAAAGAAAGTAGATGGATGAAAACATTCCAGAAGCAGAAAGGACAAGACTGGGCAACTGCCTGGCTGTAGGGGGCAGGGGGTGGGGCCCTCCGGAAGGTCCCTCTCTCTTCAGTGTGCACGGGCTGGCTGGCCGTGGGACCTTGGGAAAGTCCCTCAACTCTGCATCTCGTCTTCTAAGTCTGTTAAGTGGGATAATCCTAGTTCCTTCCTCATAGCATTGTTATGAGTCATCGATGAGTTACCACCTGTGAAACGCAACAGGGTCAGGTACTCGGTGAAGCTATGCACATGTGCGGTCTTTGGTGGGCAGACTGGCTGGGGAAAGGCATCCTCAGGTGTGTGTTTTAGAACAGCTCTCACTGGTTTTGTTTGTTTGTTTGTGACAGAGTTTCGCTCTTGTTGCCCAGGCTGGAGTGCAGTGGCGCAATCTCGGCTCACTGCAACCTCTGCCTCATGGGTTCAAGTAATTCTCCTGCCTCAGCCTCCCGAGTAGTTGGGATTATAGGTGCGTGCTACCACCGCGCCTAGCTAACTTTTTGTATTTTTAGTAGAGACGGGGTATCACCAGGTTGGCCAGGCTGGTCTTGAACTCCTGATCTCAGGTGATCCACCCGCCTTGGCCTCCCAAAGTGCTGGGATTACAGGTGTGAGCCTCTGCGCCCGGTCAGCTCCTACTGTTTTATAAGGGAATTTTTTTTTTCAATCCTCACAACCATCCAGTAAAAAAAAAACACAAAACACTCGTCCTTCCTCACGGTACGGGTGGGAAGCAGAGTCAGCCATGCTCACCTGCCTATGGCCTTGCAGCCTACAGCAAAGCCCAAGCTGGAGTCTGCAGGACACCAGATATCTTTCCCCCTGGGCACCCTGCCCGCCCCTGCCTGTCCAGTGTATGAACAGCATACACCCCAGGGGAGCTGGACAGGTGCCCACTCTTGCAATCCCAGTTTTATAAGTGAGGGAACTAACTGAGGTACAGAGAAGTTAAGTGACTTGCCCTTGGTCAAGAGCTAGGACTGGAACCCAGGCAGTCTTACTCCTGAACTCACTGAGTGGCAGCCTCTAGGAGGGAAGGAGAGGCAGGAGGAAGGAGAGAGGAGAGAAGACGAGGAAGGAAAAGGTGGCAGGAATGGACGGGGAGGGTGGGATGGGGACCGAGGGAGAAGTGCGGGAGTTGGGGGGGGAAAGGGAGGGAGGAGGGAAGAAATATGGATAATGCTTGATAGGTAGGTAGATGACAGGTAGAGAACAGATATAGGACAGATAAATCATATAAACAGAGGATACAGAGATATCCTCAGGCGCAATGGCAGGGGTCCAAGGAGAGGAAGGAGGTAGTTCTGTGGGTCGAGGCAGAGGCTCCCGAGACTCCCGTGGGAGAAGAAATTGGGAGGGGGAAGGGGGTTCACCTTGTGCAGGCCACGGCAGTGCAGCAGTGCCACCAACTGGTGGAAGTTTCCTTCTGTCACATTCACAGTCTCCTCCAAGGACAGCAGAGGCCTCTACAGGGCGAGGAGAGGTCGTTTTCCCACCTACTCGTCAGGCTCGCCCATCGCCCTGGCCCCGCCCACAAAATAGGGCCCGCCCACAACCCAGGGCCCCGCCCACACACAGCCAAGGGGTCCGGTTCTTTGGGTCCCACCCACGCCCCACAGCTCCACCGTGCCCCTCCCGCCTTCCCCTTGGGGTCTGCGTGTCTGGGGAGCGCCCACCCACCGACCTGCGCTGAAGGGAACTGAGGCACAGCTTCTCTCTCCAGGCCCAGCAGCTGGGAGTGGATGTTGGCCAGAGCTCGCTGGGACAGAGTCAGCCTCTGCAGAAAGAGAAAGGGAGGGAGGAGGACCCAGGAGTCGTCGCCCCGGTCCTCCTTCCTCTCCTCCGGACAAAGCACTCAGGCCCCTGGCCTGCATCCTCCCCGGAACCCAGGAGTCCAGGCCCCAGCCCCAGCCCCTCCCCCTCCCTTCAGAGTCCAGATTTCTGGTTCCCTCAACACCCCTTTCCCTTGCCCGCAGCCCTAACCTGTTGGAAGGGGTTGGAGACGGCCTGGTTGCAGAGGAAATAATAGCTCAGGATGTCTGAAGTGGGAGGAGGAGAGGGGAGGAGGCCATGAGCCTGGGCCCCCAGGGACCTCCCGGGGGAAGGCCGGGGACTGGGGGGTTAGCAGGGTTAGGGGCCTCAGCCCAGCTCTGGAGCCCTCCTGGAGCCAGATGGCCTTACCTTCAGAGACCCGCCAGCCCCGCGTCCCTTCTGCTCCTGCCACAGCCAAAGCAGGCGCTGGTGCGCATCTCTGTACTCCCTGGGAACCCCTGACTTCATGGTGCTCCCGTTTTCTCCAGGGGGTGAAACCCCCCATTCCTGACGCCCAGAAGCACCCTTTTCTGACCCTTCTCTCTCTTCCTGGCACCAGCATATTTATCCCGCCCTCTTTTCCAGTGCACCAGGAGAGGCGCTGCCAGCTGGAGCGGAAGGGATGAGGGTCTGGGGGGTGGCGGGGCTCCAGGAGGGCTCCAAGCTGGGGAGTGGTCAGGAGCCCTGCTTCCCTTCCAGAGGGCTGGGTTTCGCCTGGCGGGCTGTACCCCGACCCCACCCTGGGCAGGACCGGGCACAGAGGAGGCCTGAGGAAGCCAGGGCCTGCACTGCCCAACCCGGCAGACCCACCGGGCCCTTGGAAATCACCTGAGCTGAGCCCTGTCTCCTCCTGGGTCAGGTTCAGAACATAAGGGTCTGGATTGGAGCAGAAGTCACTGAGGCCCTGCGTGAGGCAGCAGAAAAGGGGTCAAACCCGAAACTGCCCTGATTCTACACTTCCACAGCACCCAGTGCCTGGCTCCCCGGCTCCCCTCCCCACTCAGGGGTCCAGGTCCCAGCCCCTCCTCCCTCAGACTCAGGAGTCCAGGCCCCAGGCCCCTCCTCCCTCAGACCCAGGGGTCCAGACTCCCCAGCCCTTTCTCCCTCAGACCCAGGAGTCTAGGCCCCCAGCTTCTCCTCCCTCACACCCAGGAGTCCAGACCCCCAGCCCCTCCTCCCTCATTCCTAGGAATCCAGGCTTCCAGCCCCTCCTCCATTACAGCCTAAGCATCCAGGACAACAACCTGTACCCACTCAGGACCCAGGAAACCAGTCCTAAACCTCAGAGCTGTGATCGTGCCCCCCAATTCCTTTCTCTACTAAGCCATGCCATCCCAGGATCCAGAAGTTGAAGTGTGCAGGCCCCCTGAGTGCCAGAGCCCAATGGCCCGGCCCCGGCACTCACCACGGCCGTGGCTGCCTCCAGGCCCATGGAGCCCCAGCTCAGGATGAGAACCAGGAGACTCATGACCGTCATCCTAGAGTGGGGGAGAGAGGATCAGCCTGGGGTTCTTAATCTCCTAGCCTAGCCTCTTTCCACACCCCAAATCCCATCACAGCCACCCCTCCACCCCACACCCACCTCTGGAGCCTGGAGGATCAGAATTAGGGACACAGAAGTTCGGTGGTGGGGGGTGAGCCAGTGGCTGCTGACGTCCAGCTGGACATCTGGCTCCTGCCCAGATGAGCAGGGTGTGGGCATGAGCAGGAGCCTGGGCTAGGGGGTCGTAGCTTGGATCCCAGCTCCAGGACCCTGAGACGGTGACTGCTCACCTCTGGGCTCACTGCCCCCGAAGGCTCCCAAGTCCACCCACAGCCTGGTCAGCCTCTGGCTCTGCCCTGTCTCCTCTGAGAATGGGAGACAGTTCCAGGGCTGAAATCTGAAAGTCTCTGGACTTTCCAGGCGAGGAGGGGTGCAGGGGGCGTGTCAGCATTGGTAGGGTGACCAACAAGCAGGAAGGGCACCCAGGGGTCCCCAAACTGAAGGCCTGGCCTCCAGTCCCAGACCTGCCCTGTGTTGGCTAGGTTTACCTGTCCGCAAACCTTTGCGGGGTCTCTCCCACTCTCTCAGGGACAATGGAGGCATGAGTTCAACTCCGCCCCACCCCACCAGGGCCAGAGAGGATGCAGGAACTGCTCCAATGGGAATGGCCTGCCTGGTTCAAATCCCAGCTCTGGCACTTCTAGCTGTGTGGCCCTGAGCAAGTGGGCCAGCCTCTCTGATCTTCAGTCCCTCCCTCTGTTAAACAGGGAGAAGGGCCGGGTGTGGTAGCTTGTGCCTGTAAACCCAGCACTTTGGAAGGCTGAGGCAGGCAGATCACTTGAGGCCAGGAGTTCGAGATCAGCCTGGGCAACATAGCGAGACTCCATCTCTACAAAAATATGCAAAACTTAGGCCAGGCGCGGTGGCTTATGCCTGTAATCCCAGCACTTTGGGAGGCAGAGGCAGGCGGATCACCTTAGGTCGGGAGTTCGAGACAATCCTGACCAACATGGAGAAACCCCGTCTCTACTAAAAATACAAAATTAGCCAGATATGGTGGCACATGCCTGTCATCCCAGCTACTTGGGAGGCAGAGGCAGAAGAATCGCCTGAACCCAGGAGGCAGAGGTTGCAGCGAGCTGAGATCGCGCCACTGCACTCCAGCCTGGGCAATAAGAGCTAAACTCCATCTCAAAAAAAAAATAGCCAGGAGTGGTGGCATGAGCCTATGGTCCCAGCTACTCTGGAGGCTGAGGTGGGGGGATCACTTGAGCCTCAGGGGACAGAGGCTGCAGTGAGCCGAGATCGTGCCACTGCACTCCAGCCTGGGCAACAAAGCAAGACCTTCTCAAAATAAAAATAAAAAATAAAAAACAGGGAGAAGGAAGCACCTTCCTGACAGGGTGGGCATGAGGCACTCCAGGGAGTACAGAGAAGAGTGTCAGGTGCTTAGAGCGATCTATGAAATAAGCGTGGTCCTGTGGCTCCGCCACGACGCTTAAGGGCCGCTCAGCCTCGGACTGGGCCACCCCCTGCCTCAGGTCCCTGACCGGCCACATGGAGTCTTATGGTAACTCCTTTATCTGAAGGAATCAGCATGCATGACCCTCAATAGATCATCATCCTCATCTTTTTTTTTTTTTTTGCACTCTGTCCAGGCTGGAGTGCAATGGTGTCATCTCGGCACACCGCAACCTCCACCCTCCGGGTTCAAGCAATTCTCCTGCCTCAGCCTCCTGAATATCTGGGACTACAGGCACATACCACCACACCCGGCTAATTTTTGTATTTTTAGTAGAGACGGGGTTTCTCCGTGTTTGTCAGGCTGGTCTCGAACTCCTGACCTCATGATCCACCCAGCTCGGCCTCCCAAAGTGCTGGGACTACAGGCGTGGGCCACAGTGCCTGGTCTCATCCTCATCTTTATTGCAAACACAATGATTATTTCTGCCTTGATTCCAGCATACTTCATACGGTGAGGGCTGCCTGTTTTCAGGTCTGTCTCCGCCTCCCTCCTGGGCTGCTCTGACTCTCTTTTCTTCGTGTGTACCCAGCCCTGAAGGACCACCGTCCTCCGTGTAGGACAGTTGTAAGACTGAGGTCCTGCCTGCCAGGAGAGTGCCAGGCATGCACTGGGGAACCCCTACTGCCTACACTTACACGATCACCAGCCACTTGCTCTGCTTCGCCAGGCCCAGGAGGGTGAAGAGGCAGACCAGCAGCTCCAGGAGCAGCAAGAGGACATAGGCCAGCCACCTGGGAGGGGAGATGGTAGGGCTGAAACCACAAACCTGCCTCCAGGCACCCTGGCGGAACAGCAACCCCGCCACCAATGTTCACCTTGCACCCCCAGCTTAGCCTCACATTCACTACCCTCCAAGCTGAGGCTCCTGCTGTTTACTGTGTCTGGGCCACAGCCCAGCTCATCTGTGAAATGGGTCACTGGAGAGGTTTAGATTACAGGTCCTGGGCACCTGGGACTATCCCCTGGCCGGGCCGCACACACGTGCCCTGGACCAGGGACATGTGATATGTTCTCTCCGAGCTCCCCATCCCCGACCCCGCCCTGCAGAGTGGAGATAGTCCTTCTCAGACTGCACCAAGGATCCCATCGCATCCCCTGAGGGCATGACGTCTGGAGGCAGAGGCTGCCTGGTCTCAAATCCAGCCCCTTCGCTTAATCGGCCGGGTAACTCTGTCTGGGTAACCTTAGCCTCTCGTTCCTCAGTTTCCCCACCTGCAACGTGGGGAGCACAGCACCACTGGCTTGAGAATGTTGCCTCGAGTGGGATGCGTGACTAGAAGTGCTCAGAGAGTGCCAGGCACGTGGACACACTTAGAGGTTAGCCTGAGCATGAAAGAGGGAACTGAGATGTTATTTAATAGTTAATACTTGGCCGGGCGCAGTGTAATCCCTGCACTTTGGGAGGCTGAGGCGAGCGGATCACTTGAGGTCAGGAGTTTGAGACCAGCCTGGCCAACATGGTGAAACCCCGTTTCTACTAAAAATACAATTAGCCGGGTGTAGTGGTGCATGCCTGTAATCCCAGCTACTTGGGAGGCTGAGGCAGGAGAATCATTTGAACCCAGGAGGCGGAGGTTGCAGTGAGTCGAGATGGCGCCATTGCACTCCAGCCTGGGCAACAAGAGTGAGACTCAGCCTCAAAAACGAAAAAAAAAAAAGTTAATACTTAAATATCTGCGAAGCGCCCACCACCATGATTCAGGAGGTGCAAGCACCCAAGCCACAGGGAGAAACAGGAGGAGCTGGGTTTCCTAGGCCCACCAAGAACCCCTAAGGCTGGGAAGGTGACCACCTCCCCTTTTTTTTTTTTTTTTTTTTTGAGACGGAGTCTCGCTCTGTCGCCCGGGCTGCAGTGCAGTGGCTGGATCTCTGCAAGCTCCGCCTCCCGGGTTCACGCCATTCTCCTGCCTCAGCCTTCCGAGTAGCTGGGACTACAGGTGCCCGCCACCTCGCCCGGCTAGTTTTTTGTATTTTTTTGGTAGAGACGGGGTTTCACCATGTTAGCCAGGATGGTCTCGATCTCCCGACCTCATGATCCGCCCGTCTCGGCCTCCCAAAGTGCTGGGATTACAGGCTTGAGCCACTGCGCCCGGCCCACCTCCACCTTTAAACACAGGGCGTGCAAGTTAGTTCACACCTGACCAATCAGGTAGCAAAGAGAGCTCACTAAAATGCTAATTAGGCAAAAACAGGAAGTAAAGAAATAGCCAATCATCTATCGCCTGAGAGCATAGGGGGAGGGACAGTGATTGGGATATAAACCCAGGCATTCCAGCCAGCAACGGCTACTGGCTTTGGGTCCCCTCCGTTTGTATGGGGGCTATTTTCACTCTATTAAATCTTGCACCTGCACACTCTTCTGGTCCGCGTCTGTTATGGCTGGAGCTGAGCTTTTACTCGCCGTCCACCACTGCTATTTGCCGCAGTCGCAGACCGGGGGCTGACTTCCACCCCTCGGGATCCAGCAGGGTGTCCGCGTGCTCCTGATCCAGCCAGGTGCCCATTGCTACCCCCAATCGGGCTAAAGGCTTGCCTTTGTTTCTGCACTGCTAAGTGCCTGGGTTCGTCCTAATCGAGCTGAACACTAGCCGCTGGGTTCCACAATTCTCTTCCGTGACCCACGGCTTCTTTTTTTTTTTTTTTTTTTTTTTTTTTTTTTTTTTTGTTTTGTTTTGTTTTGTTTTGTTTGAGACGGAGTCTCGCTCTGTCGCCCAGGCTGGAGTGCAGTGGCCGGATCTCAGCTCACTGCAAGCTCCGCCTTTAGGGTTCACACCATTCTCCTGTCTCAGCCTCCCTAGTAGCTGGGACTACAGGCGCCCGCCACCTGACCTGGCTAGTTTTTGTATTTTTTAGTAGAGACGGGGTTTCACCATGTTAGCCAGGATGGTCTCGATCTCCTGACCTCGTGATCCGCCCGTTCGGCCTCCCAAAATGCTGGGATGACAGGCTTGAGCCACCACGCCTGGCCAACCCACGGCTTCTAATAGAGCTATAACACTCACCGCATGGCCCAAGATCCCATTCCTTGGAATCCGTGAGGCCAAGAACCCCAGGTCAGAGAACAAGAGGCTTGGCTGCTATCTTGGAAGCAGCCCGCCACCATCTTCAGAGCTCTGGGAGCAAGGACCGCCCCCAGGGAACAGCAGTGCAGTGCCGGGCACACTGTGAGTGCCCAGTTAATCCTGCCATTCTCTGCAGTCCCCACAAACTTGGGCTTCACTCCTTACCCTCACATCTGGCTGCTTTCCCCCAGCCTCACAAGTGCCCCCTCCCACAAGACTCCCTTGAGGGCCCCTGATTTGTCTCTTGAGGGACTCCCAAGTGTGGGGTGCTTTCGCAGTGGTGCACCTGGAATATATTTTCTAGTGATGGTGGGTCTGTCTCACCTTGGCGTCACCCTCATGGGTGACTTCCTGCCCTCCCCCAGGAGGAGGAGCTGAGGCCCGGCTTGTGTGGCCCCTGGGTCTGACCACAGTGCAGGACATGGACTTCCTCAAACTCAGGCTTGTCTGTCTGTTGCATCTGCTGCCCTGCGGGTGTGTCTTGACCTCCAGCTTTTTCAGCCCCAGTCTGCCTTCCCCACTCTGGGAAGGTCTCCTGAATCTCAGCCCATGCCCCACAGGCAGGGCCCCCAGCTGACGTCGCATGAATGAATGAATGAATGAATGATTACTACTGGTCAAAGCGATAAGGATGCCATCATGGTGGCCGTTGGGAAGGGTGGCTGCCTGGATGCTGCACAGCTCCCTGCCTCCTCTCCTCCAAATGCCACCTTCTCAGTCGCCCTGATGAACTGCCAGACTCTGTTCCACCTCATCTCCCTCTATAATTTTCTTTTTTTCTTTCTCTCTCTTTTTTTTTTTGAGACAGAGTCTCACTCCACCACCCAGGCTGGAGTGCAGTGGTGGGATCTCCACTCACTGCAAGCTCCACCTCCCGGGTTCACGCCATTCTCCTGCCTCAGCCTCCTGAGTAGCTGGGACTACAGGCCTCCGCCACCACGCCCGGCTAATTTTTGTATTTTTAGTAGAGACGGAGTTTCACCGTGTTAGCCAGGATGGTCTCCATCTCTTGACCTCGTGATCCTCCCACCTCGGCCTCCCAAAGTGCTGGGATTACAGGTGTGAGCCACCGTGCCCGGCCCCCTCTGTAATTTTCTCCAAAGTTCTCATGGCCCAACACCTTTCAGAAGGTTTTGCTCTGCGTTTGTCCCTTGCTGGCGCCCCCTAGAGGACACAGCCACGTGGCAGGGATTTCTGCCACTTGCTCACTGCCCTGCCCCCCCACCTGGGCGGCTGCACTTCCCGTGCACCTCTGCGGTGCTCTCCCTGTGCCAATCGCCCTTCTCAGCACTCAGATGCCAACTCAACAGTTCACAACAATTTAACAAGGGGGACGGTGCCCCGATTCCCATTTCACAGATGGGGCCTGCAAAGTAACTTGATTGCAGCTGCGTGGTTAGGGAGGGGCTGGCTGGCTTTCAAGTACAGGTTCCTAACCTGTAGGTACGCTGCCTCTTTCACCAGAGCTAAATAAATGGTGCGGAACAACGCTTTGGGAGGCCTAGGAGGGCAGATCACGAGGTCAGGAGTTCGAGACCAGCCTGGCCAACATGGTGAAACCCCATCTCTACTAAGAATACAAAAATTAGCCGGGCGTGGTGGCGCATGCCTGTAATCCCAGCTACTCCAGAGGCTGAGGCAGGAGAATTGCTTGAATCCGGGAGGCGGAGGTTGCAGTGAGCTGAGATCGCGCCATTGCACTCCAGCCTGGGCAACAGAGCAAGACTCCATCTCAAAAAAAAAAAAAAATAGTGCTGAAAAAACGCACGTGTCACACGGATGAACGGGTGAGTGAGTGACCTGCTGGGTTAGTTCAGGAGTGACTGAGTCCAAGAGTGACTTGCTTAATAAGTGAGTCAAGGAATGAACGCATGTGTGAATAAGTGAGTGGAGTGATGATGGAGGGGGTGGATGAGTGAATGGGTGAGGACATGGGTGTCAGGATGACCATGGGGTCCCGTGATCTGTCCCTCCACAGCAGGGTTTATTGACCTCATCATATTTTTTTTTTTTTTTTTTTTTTGAGATGGAGTCTCACTCTATCGCCCAGCCTAGAGTGCAATGGTGAAATCTTGGCTCACCACAACCTCCACCTCCCGGGTTCAAGGGATTCTCCTGCCTCAGCCTCCCAAGTAGCTGGGATTACAGACGTCTGCCACCACACCTGGCAAATTTTTGTATTTTTGGTAGAGTCGGGGTTTCACCCTGTTGGCCAGACTGGTCTCAAACTCCTGACCTCAGGTGATCCACCCACCTCAGCCTCCCAAAGTGCTGGGATTACAGGCCTGAGCCACTGAGCCTTGCCAGCCTCGTCATCATTGACATGGTGGCTGGATCATTCCCTGCCAGTGGGTGGGGAGGGGGGGTCCTGTGCCTTGCAGGGTGTTGAACAGTCCCTGGGCCCTACCCACTGGATGCCAGAAGGTGCACACCGCCCCCCACTGGCTGTCACAACCAAAACTGTCTCCAGACATGGCCAACTGTGCCCCGGGGGACTCCGTCTGAGAGCTGCTGGCACAGAGAGCAAGAACAGCAGCAGCCTCTCACCTGTATTCCTCCACGAAGGACACATCTTCAGCCACCTGCAGGGGGCTCAGGGGCACTCCCTGCCAGAAGGCCAGCCCCTGCAGCTGCTGGGCCACCGCCTCTGCCTGCCGCCGAGCCCCTCGGGCAGCAGCCACCAGCTCCGTGCGCGGCTCGAGCACCTCCTCCAGGGTGGTCAGCTCTGTCCTCACTGCCTCACCCAGCCTCTCCACCATCTCCAACACCTGGGGACAGGACAGGGGCTGAGGTCTGGGAAGGACATCCTTGGGAGAGCCCGCGGTCAAGGCCTGGGGTTTTAGAGGTGAAGGAGGGGTGCACAGTAGTGGGTGTCTGAGATCTGGAGTCTGGGACATCTGAGGATTGAGGAAGGGAAGGGGTTGGGGAGGGGCTCCAACATCAAGTTCCTGGAGTTCTGTGGCCTCTATCCAGAGCCCTGGGTGGTTGGTAACTTGAGCCCAGGGTAGTGAGTCCAGCCCCAGGACTGAGATTAACTCTGGAGCTTTAGGTCTGAAGTTTTCATCTGCCTTCCAGAATCTGGGGTCTCAAGTCTGGGTCCCATGGTCTAGGGTCTGCAGCTGGACATGGAAGCTAAGGCCTCAAGTGGGGCCAGGCCTCAGCCCCAGGGCCCAGAATCCTGGAGCCGAGGTCAGAGCTGCAGCCTCAAGTCGAGGACCTGAGCCTCAGAGCGGGGGTCCCTGCGCTTGCTTATGGGCCAAGAATCGGGTCTGGGGCCCTGGATCTGGCCTGAGGACAGGGGCTGGTGTCCCTGGTAGTTGGTTTCTGTGTGCTTTGGGGGTTTCAGGTAAGGTCCAGGGCTGGGCCTGGGTGTGAGGTCCTCAATTTGCAGCCAGGGTAGGGGGTTGGGTGGACAGTCTGAGGTCTGTGGGTCTCAGGATGAAGTTCCGAATCTGGGGTCCTATGCTTCAAGCCTGGGGTCTTAGCTCTGAGTCTGGATCCCTTTGTCCTTGGGTGTGGGGAGCCCATCCGGGTGTGGGTCTGGGGTCCCACTGGTTGCTGGCCCCTCACCAGGTGGTCAATGGCGCTGAGTGTGTGGTTGGCGTGCAGCAGCGCGGAGCTGAGCTGGGATACCCCATCACTGGTCTCACTGTTGCCATAGAAACCGATGCCAATGCCAATGCTGAGCGGAGGAGGAGGGAGAGGAATCTCAGCGGGTCCCAGGACCCCGGGGGCCACCGTCCACTCCCACCCCATCCCCTCCACCCCGCCTTCTTATCCACCCCTCCCATCTCTCAGCCCCACCCCATTGGTCCAGCCCGTGGGAAAAGGGCGACTTCAGCCTGGCCCCCATCGGTTGCCAAGGTAACGGGAAGGCCTCACTCCCCCAGCGGAGGGACGTCATTGTGATGCTAATGGTGGGTGGAGTGGTAGGGGGGAGGGAGCCCCCGATTTAACTCGCACCTCCCTGGAGCAGAACCCCAGTCACACCCAGCTTCGGGATGGGCCGTCTTCCCCTCCCTATGACTGCCTGCCCCACACCCTTCCCCCGCATCCTTTGCCAGGCAGGCAGCCCTCCTGGCACCTGTCCTAGGGTGCTCTAGGGTCCTTGGAGTCCGCAGCGTCAACCCCTCGTGCTGAGACGTCCCCGCCCCACCTGCTGGGGTTCCTAAGGGTACGAGGTGGCAGCTGCCACCATCTCCTGGGGGGGACGCTGAGCCTGGAGCTCTCAGCCTTCCCCCACCCGGGACCCAAGCGTCTGGCCAGCTGGGAGGGAAGTAAGGGAATGTGGGAGGGAGGCTGGTGGATGGGCCAGAAGCCGTGCCCCCGCCCGGGCCCTGCCAACACACAGAGCTCCATTGTGGGGCCTGAATGTGGGGCCCCAGACCCCTCCCGTCCCCGCCCCCGGCCGGTGTCCCGCAGTGGAGGGGGCGGGAGCCTGACACCCTCACAGTTCCCAGCCCCGGCTGGGCCTCCACCCCCATCCCTCGGGTCGGACACCCGGTGTCCCCGCCCCATTGTTTGGAGTCCTACAAAGCTCCTCTTGTTCCCAGGCTGCGGGGGCTGGGGCCGTGTCTCTCCCCCACTGGGCCTTTGTCCACCTCCCCTGTCTCCCCCCACGCCAGAGAGCCAGAGGAGGAAGCGTCCTGGATACAGGGCACCCATGCAGGTCCCTCCCCTTGCCCACTGTGGGTCTGGGGGCAGGCCTCTGGCCCTCTGGGACCGCCCCCCCACCCCCACCTCCGTCTGTGGCAGAGGATAGCCTTCTGTAACTTGCAGGTGCCGCTCTGCTGGGGAGGGGGCTATGCTCAGAGCTTGCTTTTGGTAGGTGGTGTGTTCACATTGGAAGCCCCCTAAGCTCCCTTTGAGGGGTGTGACGGGGTCCTACTAACCTGGGTCTGAATCTCCATGCTGCCTCTTAAGCCACGTGGCCTCGAAAGGTGACCTCCCCTGTGTCCCTGAGCCTTCCTCTTTGGAAACTGGGCCTGACACCCCTGAATCCAGCAGCGTTATTGTGAGAAGGACTTAGACCAGCTCAGGTCTGGGCACAGATGAGGTGCTCTTGGAGGGTGAGTATCTATTTATCGTCCATCTCCCTGATTAGAACATAAGCTGCATGAGGGGCTCCTTGCCTGGCTTGGTCAGTATCTGGCACATAGTAGATACTCAATAAATAGTTGTCGAATGAATGAGCTGGTGAATGACGGAATGACAGACATCACCAGTTAATGTTGGTTGAGAGTAGCTGCAAGCCAGACACTGTGCTTTCTCTCCATCTTACCCCAGCAGGAGGTGGGCGAGGCGATAATACCCACTTTACAGAAGTGGACATTGAGGCCCAGGGAGACTATCACTCCCTTAGGTCACATGGCTATTCAATGGGAGAGCCACCAAAACCAAGCCATCTGACTGCCCCTGCACCTTCTCACCAGATGACTGCCCTTGATTCACTTCCTCTCCAGAACCTCACTTTCTCCATCCATCAAATGGAAGAGTCCTTCCTGCTGTGCGCTGAAGCGGGCTTGCAAATGGCGGGGAGAGGGACGAGGGAATTTCCTCCTTCCTGTCTGCTTCCTCCACGTCCCCGGAGGACACCCCCAGGAAGGCCAGCAGAGAGCTTGGGGAGCCCTGTCCCCACTGCCCACCCACCCTGGGGCCCCATTACCAGCCGGCGAGAAGGGCGACAATGCAGCTCCAGGTGACGCAGCCTCCTCCGGGCGAGGGGGTCTTGGACCCTGGAGGCTCGGGCGGCCGGCAGCAGCAGAAGCGGATGAGGTAGACAGCGATGAAAATGAGGCTCAGGCCCAAGCCCAGGCCCGCCAAGGCCGCCACCAGCAACAAGGCCTGGGGAAGAGGGTGACATCAGGCCTCCGAGGGCACCAGCGTGGTCCACACTCAGATCCCCTTTCCTGCGTGGCTTGGGGGTTGGGGTCTGGGATGTCAGAGTGAAGGTGGGAGGTATCCCTGGCCTAATCTTGGGGGAGATTGGGGCCCAGCTCCTCCCAGGCTGGCAGCTGGGGCTCCAGGTATCAGGGCCAGCTTGCTGGAGGGAGCTTCCAACTGGGGGCCCCAAGCCTTGGGTCCCAGTTCTGCTCTGCCCCTCCAATGGCTGTGCAACCTTTAGCAGGAACCACCCCTTCTCCGAGCCAGGGTTTCCTTCTGCAGCCAGCAGTTGGAATGGAGCATTTCCCGAGGCCCCTCCACAGTCCTGTGGGATCAGGGGGGCGGTGGGGGTGTGGGGGCACCTGTTCCTGGTGCCTCGGGCCAGGCTGGGGGAGGTGTGCTTCCTCCCCCTCTCCTCCCTGCTCACTGTCTCCCCTGCTGCTGAGCGCCACACCCACTGCGCCTGAGCTTGTCACCCAGTGACGGGGCGAGGGGCTGTGTGGCAACGTGTGTGTGTGTGTGTGTGTGTGTGTGTGTGTGTGTATGCAAGACTCAGAAATGGAAACTGGGAGAATGAAGACAGAACAGAGAGAGAGATGGAGGGAGGCGCAGGCAGAAAGACACAACCAAAAAAAGAGACAAAGATAAGACAAGGTTTGGGCATGAGTCAGAAAAAGGCAGAGAGCAAAAGGGATCAAATCAGAGAGGAAGAGCAGAGTAAGGGAGAGAGAGTGCGAGAACACTATAGAGACAGGAGAGACACACAAGGACAGAGAGGCTGAGAGAGCCAAGGCCCGAGAAGACAGAGGCAGGCGGTGGAAACATTCTGCGGTGGGGAAAGCCTTGCAGAATAACAGGGTCTCCACGTGGTGGGGATTTTCCAGCTGACCTGTGCAGCCCCAGAGCCCCAGAGGACCACAGTGGCCCAGGGGGTTTGCACTGAGCCCCGGAGCTTGGAGGGACAACATTGGGATCAGAGTCACACTTCTGGACTTGCCAAGGCTGTTTCCCCTAAACCATGGTGTTTCTGCCTTTGTCCACACACACACACACACACACAGAGGCACAGTGGTGTGTGTGTGTGTCCCAAGTGTGTGCAGTGTTTGTGTTTCCGGTGTGAGACTGGATGTTTTTATCTTTGGGTTGTCTCCATGAGATGAGGATGCACCTGAGTGTGCCTCCTGGGTGCTCTTCTGTCTGCAAATGAGAACATCTGTGGGCATTTGCGTGTTCTGGGCACAGTTCCTTGGGTCTGTGAGTGGGTCCGGTTGTGTGTGTGTAACAGTGTGGGTGAGTGTGTGTGGATGCGTGACTGCATGTGAGGGTGTGTGTGCACTGAACGTTAGAGTCAATATATGTGTGCATGTGTGTGTATATGTGAATGTGAAATGTACAAATGTTTGTGTATGTGCATGTGTGTATGTATATGGGAGTATAAACGTGTATGTGTAACTGTGCATGCATGAGTGTGTGAGCATATATATATAAGTGCAGTGTGTGCTTGTATATGGGAGTAAATGCTTATGTGTGTATGTGAGCGTGTGTTGAGTCACTGTGTGCAGTGTGTGTGCATATGTGTGATTGTGTATGTGTAAGCGGGTCTAGCCATGTGAGTGTATGCATGTGTCTATATGTGCGTATTGTATGTGGGTGTGAGTGCATAGTGGGAGTGGTAAATAGGTATATGTGTGTGTGCATATGTGTGTGCATGTGGTGTATGAGAGTAAGTGGATGGCCGGGCGCGGTGGCTCAAGCCTGTAATCCCAGCACTTTGGGAGGCCGAGACGGGCGGATCACGAGGTCAGGAGATCGAGACCATCCTGGCTAACATGGTGAAACCCCGTCTCTACTAAAAAATACAAAAAACTAGCCGGGCGAGGTGGCGGGCGCCTGTAGTCCCAAAAGAGTAAGTGGGTGTGTGTGTGCCTGTGCAGATGTGTGTGAGTGTGTGCATGTGTATAATGAGAGTAAGTGGGCGTGTGTGTGCCTGTGCAGATGTGTGTAATGGGAGTATGTGCATGTGAGTGTGTAATGGGAGCGTGTGTGTGCCTATGCAGATGTGAGTGTGTACTGGGAGTAAGTGGGCGTGTCTGAGTGTGCCTGTGCATATGTGAGTGTATGCATGTGTGTAATAAGATTAAGTGGGCGTGTGTGTGTGCCTGTGCATATGTGTGTGTGCAGGTGTGTAATGAAAGTAAGTGGGCATGTCTGAGTGTACCTGTGCATGTGTGTGTCTGCATGTGAGTGTGTTGGAGTAAGTGGGCGTGTGTGTGTACGCCTGTGCATATGCGGGTGAGTGTGTGTGTGTGTGTGTGGCTGTGTGCCTCCCCGCGGGCCAGTGTCCCAGAGGCCCTGGCTGTGTCTGTAGCTGTGTCCACGGTGGTCGCGTCCCTGGAGGGGTCCCCCTCTCCCTCCTCGGCTGTGCTCTGCCTGCGCATCCCTGCCACCCCGACCCTGACCCCCTATGGGGGCGGAGTGAGGCTCCCCCAAACCCGTGCCTCTGGCGGTGACTGGGGCCGCGGATTCCTGCGTAAGGCTTCGGGAGGTCTCGGGGCCAGAGCGGGCGTGAGTCTGGGCGGAGGAGGCCGGAGCCGGTGGAGGGCGGGGTTGGAGGTGGCCGTTGTGTAACTGCGAGGCTGTGGGCGAGGGGACGGCGGTCCCCGTGTGTGGGGAGAGGGGGCGGGCGAGGAGCAGGCGGGGAAGAGCTGCTCAGGGCTGTGCCAGCCATGACCCAAATAGCTCAGAACACAGCACGCATCCCCTCCGCGCTTTTCTGGGACCCCCTCCACGCCCCCTGAGCTCTCCAATCCCAGCCCCCTTTTCCCAGGAGCAACCCAGGACAGCGCCCAGGGACTCAGGCCCCATCGGCAGGGCCAGGACCCGTCCTGGGGCCACATCGGGACTCCCTGCGCCCCCACCCGTCCCCAGCTCTGCCAAGCCTTTCTCCTCATTAATCTCAAAGTCAAGGACTTGAATTAAACTGGGTCAGAGGACAGCTCTTTCGCCCGCTGGAGCTGCCCCGAGCTGGGTCCCTTCCCCAGGGACCCCGGTTTCTGCGAGGTTCCCACACCGGCCCCACCCTCGGGACCCGGGTCTGTCATCCCGAAGCTCCCCAAACCCAGCCTCATCTCGGCCCTCACCCCTGCAGCGTGCTGACCACCCCTTCTTTCTTGGGACGGGCAGGAAGCTTCCTCTCCCAGCGCGCCTTCATTTTCCAGCCCTGGCACTCAGCCCCTTGAGCCCCCTTCCCCATTTCAGACTTTCAATCCCATCCCAGCACCCTAGAAGCCAGCGTTTTCCCCTCCGCCGTTATCAGGTCCGCTGTCTCCTGGGTCCCACCGTATCTGGGACATATTCACCTGCTCTGATCCTGTGGGGCTGGGTCATCTTTTAGGGCAGGGAGAGTAGACCTAACCTCCCGATGACCCTGGAGGCCGGCTTCCCAGGCAGGTATCAGACGCCCGGGAATCCGGGACCCCGTCCCCTCCTCTCCATGAACTCAGGGGTCCAGACGCCCAGCCTTCCCTTACTGAGAGAGCTCGAGGTGTGGACCCCGAGCGCGCGTCCCGGGAGAACCTCCAGGTATGGAAGCCCCAGGCTCCTCCTCCCTTCGCAACCCCAAAGTCCGGGCCGGCCCCCAGGCTCCGGGGGAGCTCAAGAAATCTGTGACCCAGCCCCTCCTCCCTCGGGACCCAGGAGCTCCGGCCCCCAGCCCTGGCCCCCAGGCCCGGCGCCCGGTCCCACCTGCTGGTATTCCTGCTCTTGGGGCGCGAAACCGCTGGGCACCGGGCGGAGCTGGAAGTCGGCGCGGGGCAGCTGGTGGAGGAGATGCACCCAAGCCGAGGGCCGGTAGCCCGGGGGCGCCCCATGGCCCCGGGGAGGGGCAGCGGGGCGGACGCCGGGGCTGCGGGAGCCTCCGGAGTCGAGCGGGGCGCGGGCGGCGCGGGGTCTGGCTGGGCTCAGGGGAGCTGGAGCGGGGGGAGGCAGGTGGTG
>NW_016822352.1:138710-147379 GCF_001698545.2 Rhinopithecus bieti | reverse complement strand
TGATGATGGTGGTGATGATGGTGATGGTGATGATGGTGATGGTGATGGTGATGATGGTGATGGTGATGGTGATGATGATGATGGTGATGGGATGATGATGGTGATGGTGATGATGATAGTTGTCATGGTGATGATGGTGGTGGTGGTGATGATGGTGGTGATGATGGTGATGGTGATGATGGTGATGGTGGTGATGATGGTGATGGGATGATGATGGTGATGGTGATGATGATAGTTGTCATGGTGATGATGGTGGTGGTGGTGAGGATGGTGGTGATGATGGTGGTGATAGTGACAGTGATGATGGTGATGATGGTGACGGTGATGATGGTGATTATGATAGTTGTGATGGTGATGGTGATGATGATGGTGAAGATGATGATGATGGTGAAGATGATGATGGTGGTGATGGTGATGATGATGGTAAAGATGAGGATGTGATGATAGTGATAGTGATGATGATGATGATGATAATGGTAGAGACATGATTATGTGGACATGTCATGATGATAATGATAATGATGAGGATGGTGGTGGTGGAGGATGATGAGGTGATGACAGTGAGGAGGAGAATAGTGATATTGGTGATGGTATTGATGATGAAATGGGAGAGTGAGAATAGGCACCTTATCTCTCTCTCTCTCTCTCTCTCTCACACACACACACACACACACACACACACCCTCTCCTCACTACCCCAGGTCTTCTCCAGCTTCCTGTGGTTCTGCCTAGAGTCATGTTCTCCACCATTCCCAGCCAGGTGGTCTATATGGGGCTTGGAGATGAAGAAGATCCTGAGATGAGCAGTCAGAGGTGTATTAAATGACTCTAGGCAAGTAGTTTTCCATCTTGGAGTCTCTCTTTTTCTGTCTGTAAAATGAAGGCTTAACGCTTTAGGGCTAAGATTAGTGTATTCTAAAACTCTTGTTCTGACAATCTCTTGCATCATGTCCACAGCCAGTGTTTGTTGTAGCAGCAGGATTTGCTAATGGGAAGAATTCCAAATGTCATGATGTGCACAGTTGGGCGTGTGTACATCAGAGTGCAGGACAGTGAGGTGCTGGTGGTGACTCTGCAACCCAATAGAGTTCAGTGGCTTCCTGTTGACCATAGAATCAAATCACACCCTCAGCCCTAAGTTTATGCCCTCCATCATTTGGCCCTGCATCAGCCCTTTCCATAAGGATAATATTCTAGATTAGTGGTTTCCAATTTATAGGGCCACAACCCACAGTGAGAAATAGATTTTACGTTATGATCTAGTATACACACACACACACACATACACACACGAAGTAAAAAGTTTCTGACCACTATGTGCAGTGCTCTTGGATAATTTCTATCCTCTGTTACTTCTATTTTATAATACAAATCTGGTCACAACCTTCTAAATTGGCTGATGGATGTTGGATTGCCACCTGAGAAACATGAACCCCAAATTGCAGAGAATAATCTGGGTTGGTGTTAGAAAAGGGGTAACTGGGGGCCGGGTGCGATGACTCAAGCCTGTAATCTCAGCACCTGGAGAGGCAGAGGTGGGCAGAACACTTGAGGTCAGGAGTTCAAGACCAGCTTGGCCAACATGGTAAAACCCTGTCTTGGCCGAGCCCAGTGGCTCACACCTGTAATGCCAGCACTTTGGGAGGCCAAGGCCAGCAGATCACCTGAGGTCAGGAATTCGAGACCAGCCTGGAATTGGAGATGGTGAAACCCTGTCTCTACTAAAAATACAAAAAAATTAGCCTGGCGTGGTGGTGTGTGCCTGTAATCCCAGCTACTCGGGAGGCTGAGGCAAGAGAATTGCTTGAATCCAGGAGGTGGAGGTTACAGTGAACCGAGATTGCACCACTGCTCTCCAGCCTGGACGACAGAGCGGGATTCCATCTCAAAAAACAAATACAAACAGGCTGGGTGTGGTGGCTCATGCCTGTAATCCCAGCACTTTGGAAGGCCAAGGTGGGCCGATCACTTGAGGTCAGGAGTTCAAGACCAGCCTGGCCAATATGATGAAACCCCATCTCTACCAAAAATGCAAAAATTAGCCGGGCGTGGTGGCACGAACTCGTAGTCCCAGCTACTCGGGAGGCTGAGACAGGAGAATTGCTTGAACCTGGGAGGCGGAGGTTGCAGTGAGCTGAGATTGCATCATTGCACTCTGGCCTGGGTGACAGAGCAAGACTCTGTCTCAAAACAAACAAACACACACCCCGTCCCTACTAAAAATACAAAAAATTAGCTGGACATGGCAACGTGTGCCTGTAACTCTAGCTACTCAGGAGGCCAAGGCATGAGAATAGCTTGAATCTGGGAGGCAGAGGTTGCAGTGAGCTGAGACTGCGCCACTGCACTCCAGCCTGGGCGACAGAGTGAGACTCTGTCTGAAAAAAGAAAAGAGATAACTGTTACTAAGTAGAAGTAAGTTATATTAGCTTCCAGGGAGAACTCATTGCTTTGTTCTTACTGCTGTGTCCGCAGCATGCTGCTTTCTTACATGACACACACATCCCCCCCATAGTCACCACATATGCCATTCCTCTAGAAAAAACTTTAAATTGATGGAGTCTCTGTCTCTCTCTCTGTCTCTCTCTCTCTCTGTCTCTCTCTCTCTTTGTTTCTCTCTCTCTCTCTTTGTCTCTCTCTCTCTCTGTTTTACTCCAGCTCTTTCTGTCCCCCCCCCCTGTCTCTCACATGTGTTTTGGGCCCCAGAAGGCAAGCCTCTTTAGAGAATGGCTTAGCCTGTATGGATTAAACCTGGGACATCCATCCTCCTGCATGGGACATCTGCATTGCTGTCTGACAGAAATGTGTTATCTCCACCTTCTCTGGCTGTGGTTCCCTGGGTCTGTTTCTGCTGAGGAAAATGAACGGTCATTCCAGGTGGCCCTTGGGTATTTCTAGAGCCCTTGGCCGAATACCACCCCCAAGCCATCTCAGGCTCTACAGGTGTTCATTCACGGCTTGGGACGTGTGCAAACCCCCTGGTAGAGGGTAGCTCAGAGAACATGGTTGTTGCTATTTCGTTTCAGCCAACGCTTGCCATATGGGAAGAGGGACCTGCCACCACCAGATGTTCCAAATTTCCAAGAGAAGGCAGAAATTTGGATATTTTTAAAAGCAAAATCCCTCAGCTTTTAAATGTTAAAACTAATTCAAATGAAAAAAAAAAAAATGCTGTGTGGGCCAAATAAAACCTGCCTGTGGGTTGGAGCTGGCTGGTTTGTAAGCTCTGGTCTAGCCAGACATGGAGTAGTACAGGCATGAAAGGGACAAGTGGAGAAAGAGGGGCCCACAAAAAGACTGAGAAGGAGCAGCCACAGAGATGGGAGGGAAGCTTGGGGCAGGCGGTGATGCTGCCTCCTCCAGGAAGGCCTCCTGACCAGCTTCTGCTGACAGAAGGCAATGGCAGCTCCTGGCTGAAGGATTTAGCATGTGCTTCCCATGGCTTAAGCTTTGGGAGACTCGCCTGCTTAACTGAGTGGCTGTAAGGATGCCAGGAGAGATTTCCAAGCGCTCGGCCCTGTGCCTAGCATGTAGTAGGTTCTCAATAAATCAGGACCACGTGTGCTGTGCCCTCCTTCCCTCCTTCCTCCCTCCCTCCCTCCCTCCCTCCCTTCCTTCCTTCCTCCTCCCTTCCTTCCCTCCTTCCTCCTTCACTTGCTTTTTTCCTTCCCTTCCTCCCTTCCTCCCTTCCTTTCTTCCTCCTTCCTTCCTTCCCTCCTTCCTCCTTCTCTTCCTTCCTTCCTTCCTTCCTTCCTTTCTTCCTTCCTCCCTTCCTTTCTTCCTCCTTCCTTCCTTCCCTCCTTCCTCCTCTTCCTTCCTTCCTTCCTTCCCTCCTTCCTCCTCTTCCTTCCTTCCTTCCTTCCTTCCTTCCTTCCTTCCTTCCCTCCTCAATAAATCAGGACCACAGATGTGTCTGTCCCCCACACACATATCGATGCCTACTATGTCCCAGGCACTGCTGCATGTTCTGGAGAAACGGGGATAAGCAAAAAAGATAAAGTTTCCCGTTGGCACAACTAAAACTGCTGGAGTAGAGAAGGTAGAAAATTGAGGAATGAACAGTGAGCCGAGTCTGTACTATAAGAGGAAAGAACACACAGGATGTGAGTGGAATGTGGTGGGGATGGGGGGATGGGGGGATGGGGGATGGAGGATGGGGGGATGGGGATGGGGGGATGGAGAGGATGGGGGATGGGGGGAATTGCTCCTTCTTCTTTTTTTTTTTTTTTTGAGATACGGGGGGGTCCCTTGCTCTGTTGCCCAGCTGGGAGTGCAGTGCATGATCTCGGTTCCACTGTAAACCTCCACCTACCCAGTTCAGTAATTCTTGGCCTCAGCTTCCAAGTAGCTGGATTACAGGTGCCCGCACACCACGCCCAGTAATTTTTTGTATTTTTAGTAGAGATGGGGTTTACCGTCTTGGACCAGGCTTGTCTTGAACTCCTGATCTGTGATCCACCTCACCTCAGCCTCCCAAAGTGCTGGGATTACAGGCCATGAGCCACCTCGCCCGGGTGGTTGCTACTTATGTAACAGAAGGTGCTCGGGCATGACTCTGTCTCCATTTGGAGAGTGATATTTGAACAAGACCACAAATGAAGGACGCTCTTTAGTTTCACGACTGGCATGACTAAGAGCTCAGGCTTTGCAATCACACTATCTGGTTTCAACCCTCCTGTCTCAGCTCTTTATTAGCTCGGTGACCTTAGACAATTTTCTAACTCTCTGTGCTTTTGGTTCACATAAATAGGATGAAAATAGTAAAACCTTGGCCAGGCGCAGTAGCTCATGCCGTAATCCCAGCACTTTGGGGAGGCTAGAGCGCGGGATGGGATCCACCATGAGGCCAGGAGTTCGAGACCAGCATGGCCAACCATGGCCAAAACCCTGTCTCTACTAAAAATAACAAAAAATTTGCTGAGCGTGGTGGCGGGCGCTATACTCCAGAGACTCTGGAGGCTGAGGCAGTGAGAATCACTTGGAATTCGGAGACGGAGGTCACAGTGAGCTGAGATCAATACCACTTCACTCCAGTCTGGAGCAACGAGAGTGAACATCTGTCTCAGAAAAAAAAGAGAGACAGTAACCTTAACTAATTCCACAGTGTTGATTGCGAGATTGAGTGAACGCGCGGGAAGTGTTTGCTGAGCTAAGTGCTTAACCGTGTAGCCGAATTATTGGTGGGATGGCTGTATGATTTTTTAAAAATTACCACAGTGACATATCTCCCACAATAGGAGGAAAAGCAAAGAAAGTGAATGAATTCACAAGAAAGATAAGGAAATGACCAGAAAGGCATAATAGATAAAGCTGTTCAGCCTTCAGATGTTCAGTCATCCTTATGATCTTTCCCTCCTCCTCCCTCCTCCCTCCCTCCCTTCTTCCTCTCCTTCCTTCCTTCCTTCCTTCCTTCCTTCCTCTTTCCCTCCTTCCCTGCCTCCCCCTTCCTGCCTTCTGGCCTTCCTTTCTTCCTTTCTCCTCCTCCTTCTTTCCTTCCTTCCTTCTTCCATCCCTCCCTCCCTTCCTCCTTTCTTCCTTCTTCCTCCCTCTCTTCCTTTTTTCCTTCTTTCCTTCCTTCCCTCCTTCCTCCCTCCCTTCCTTCTTCCTTCCTTCCTTCCCTCCTTCTCTTCCTTTTTTCCTTCCTTCCTGCCTTCCTTCCTTCCCTCCTTCCTCCTTTTCTTCCTCCCTTCCTTTCTTCCCTCCTTCCTCCTTTCTTTTTTTTTTTCTTTTTTGAGACGGAGTCTCGCTCTGTCGCCCAGGCTGGAGTGCAGTGGCCAGATCTCAGCTCACTGCAAGCTCTGCCTCCCGGGTTCACGCCATTCTCCTGCCTCAGCCTCCTGAGTAGCTGGGACTACAGGCGCCCGCCACCTCACCCGGCTAGTTTTTTGTATTTTTTAGTAGAGACGGGGTTTCACCGTGTTAGCCAGGATGGTCTCGATCTCCTGACCTCGTGATCTGCCTGTCTCGGCCTCCCAAAGTGCTGGGATTACAGGCTTGAGCCACCGCGCCCGGCCCCTCCTTCCTTCTTTCTTTCATTCCTACCTTCCTTCTTCCTTCCTTCTCCCCTCCTTTCTTTCGATTAAATGTTTAATAGCTGCCAGACTGTGTTCAGTAAGCCCTGGGATCTATTAATAATAAAAAAGAATCCGTACATTCATTGGTTTGTTCATTCCCCAAGTATGTATTTATTGGACAGCGACTAGGTGCCAGGCACTGTTCTAGGCCCTGGGAATTCAGCAGTGAACTAAACGAATGAAAATGTATGCTTTCACAGAGCATGATAGAGATAACTCATTAGGCAAATGAGCAAATATGCAGATATAGCCAGTTTATTAAATAAGCTGATGTCATGGTTAATTTTATGCATCAACTTGACTGGCCTAAGGGATGCCCAGATAGCTGGTAAGACATTATTTCTGGATGTGTCTGTGGGGGTGTTTCTGGAAGAGGTGAGCATTTGAATCAGTAGACTGAGTAAAGAAGTTCTCCCTCACCAATGTGGGCGGGCATCATCCAATCTGCTGGAGGCCTGAATAGAACAAAAAGCAGAGGAAGGGCGAATTCACTGTGTTTTCTTAACTGGCACATCCATTTTCTCTTGCCCTAGGACAACGAACTTCCTGGTCCTCATGCCTTTAGCCTCAGACTGAATGATACCACCAGCTTTCCTAGTTCTTCAGCTTATAGACAGCATGTCGTGGGACTTCTCAGCCTCCAGAATTGTGTAAGAAAAGTTCTCATAATAAATCTCCGCTGGTATCTCTCTCTATAGCTCTTTGGTTTTCTTTCGTTGGACAAATCTGACTAATAGAGCTGCATTCAACCACAGTGAAATACCGACAGCCCAAAGCAGGCCTGAGATCCACAGATTCCAGGAATAAAGCACCTGACTGTTATACATTATTGATGAGAGAGTAAAGGGTACAAACCCTTTAGGAAAAGGCCTGGCAGCTTCTTACAAATCTAAGCCCACACCTATCCCATGACCCAACAATTCTACTCTTTTTTTTTTGTTTTTAGACGGAGTCTCACTCTGTCACCCAGGCTGGAGTGCAGTGGTGCGATCTTGGCTCACTGCAACCTCTGCCTCCTGGATTTAAGTGATTCTTCTGCCTCAGCCTCCCGAGTAGCTGGGACTACAGGCGTGCACCACCACGCCCAGCTAATTTTTCTATTTTTAGTAGAGACAGGGTTTCACCATGTTGGCCATGCTGGTCTCGAACTCCTGACCTCATGATCTGCCCACCTTGGCCTCCCAAAGTGCTGGGATTACAGGCGTGAACCACTGCACCCGGTCAACAATTCTTCTACCCAAAAGAAAGGAAAATATGTATCCACACTAAGAATTGTGCAAGACTGTTTACAGCAGCTTTATTCATAATAGCCTCAGGCTAGAAACAGCCTGCATGCCTGTCAACAGGTGAATGGATCAAGATATGTCATATAGCCACAGAATGGAATACCATTTAGCAGTGGAAAGGCACAAGCTAATAACGCATGCACAATACGTGTAGGTCTCAAAATTACTGTGCTGAGTGTCAGACACAAAGAAGGACGTACTGTATGAGTTCAGTTAGATGATTTTCCAAACAGACAGAATTAGCATATGGTAGCAAAAATAATCAGAACAGTGGTTGCCTCTCGGTGAGTAGGGTCAGAGTGACTGGGAAGGGGGCTGGGGGAACTTTCTGGAACAAAGGAAATCGTTCCGTGTCTTGATGAGGGTTCGTTTTGTACCAGTGTCTGCATGTGTCGCTCACTTAAGACTTGTGCATTTCAGGCCAGGCGCGGTGGCTCAAGCCTGTAATCCCAGAACTTTGGGAGGCCGAGACGGGCGGATCACCTGAGGTCAGGAGTTCCAGACCAGCCTGGCCAACATGACGAAACCCCATCTCTACTAAACATACAAAAATTAGCCGGCTGTGGTGGCAGGCGCCTGTAATCCCAGCTACTCAAGAGGCTGAGGCAAGAGAATCGCTTGAACCCGGGAGGCGGAGATTGTGGTGAGCTACGATCGCACCACTGTACTCCAGCCTGGGAGAAAACGTGAAACTCCATCTCAAAAAAAAAAAAAGAGGCTGGGCACGGTGGCTCAAGCCTGTAATCCCAGCACTTTGGGAGACCGAGGTGGGTGGATCACGAGGTCAGGAGATCGAGACCATCCTGGCTAACACAGTGAAACCCCGTCTCTACTAAAAAATACAAAAAAATTAGCCGGGCTTGGTGGCGGCCCCTGTAGTCCCAGCTACTCAAGAGGCTGAGGCAAGAGAATCGCTTGAACCTGGGAGGCGGAGATTGTGGTGAGCTGCGATCGCACCACTGTACTCCAGCCTGGGAGAAAGAGTGAAACTCCATCTCAAAAAAAAAAAAAGAGGCTGGGCACGGTGGCTCAAGCCTGTAATCCCAGCACTTTGGGAGACCGAGGTGGGTGGATCACGAGGTCAGGAGATCGAGACCATCCTGGCTAACACAGTGAAACCCCGTCTCTACTAAAAAATACAAAAAAATTAGCCGGGCTTGGTGGCGGCCCCTGTAGTCCCAGCTACTCAAGAGGCTGAGGCAAGAGAATCGCTTGAACCTGGGAGGCGGAGATTGTGGTGAGCTGCGATCGCACCACTGTACTCCAGCCTGGGAGAAAAAGTGAAACTCCATCTCAAAAAAAAAAAAAA
>NW_016822352.1:133382-137967 GCF_001698545.2 Rhinopithecus bieti | reverse complement strand
CGCCCGGCCAAACCCGGGTAATTTTTATATTTTTAGTAGAGACAGGGTTTCGTCACGTTGGCCAGGCTGGTCTTGAACTCCTGACCTGAGGTGATCCATCCTCCTCGGCCTCCCAAAGTGCTGGGGTTACAGGAGTGAGGCACCATGCCCAGCCTGCATTGCATTTTTTTTGTTGTTGTTAACATGGGTGAGACGCTTTCTCCTGTTGTCCCACCGTGAGCCCTGAGGACTAAGCTCTGATTTTTTTATCTCGCCCAAATTCCTACCTAAGGGGTTTGAGGAGTCATGCCTGACAAACCACAAATTCTCATCAGATGGGTTGTATTTTAGTATATTAGTGTAACTTACTTTCCAATCTGACTCTGGTATAGCACTGCGACACAAGGAAGAAAATAAAAATATTTTACCCCAAAACACGTTTCTCTGCTATATTTTGAAATAACCCTGCAAAGTCTGCTGTGCATTCTTTAGAAAACGCTTCTTCGCCTTTGTTTTCCTTCCTTCCTTTCCAGGCCCAGGAGATAATCAACTAAGAGCCAGGCCCTCTTGTTGTTTTTTTTTTTTGAGACGGAGTTTCGCTGTTTTTCCCCAGGCTGGAGTGCAATGACGCGATCTCGGCTCACCGCAACCTCCGCTTCCCGGGTTCAAGCAATTCTCCTGCCTCAGTCTCCCAACCAACTGGGATTACAGGTGTGCACCACCACACCCGGCTAATTTTGCATTTTTTAGTAGAGATGGGGTTTCTCCATGTTGACCAACCTGGTTTTGAACTCCCGACCTCAGGTGATCCGTCTGCCTCGACCTCCCAAAATTGCTGGGACTACAGGTGTGAGACACTGCAGCCAGCCCAGGCACTCTTTTAGGTCCTGGGAGAAGCATTTTATGGCTGGGCGCAGTGGTTCATGCCTGTAATCCCAGCACTCTGGAAGGCCGAGGCGGGCAGATCACCTGAGGTTGGGAGTTCGACAGCAGCCTGACCAACATGGAGAAACACCGTCTCTACTAAAAATACAAAATAAGCCGGGTGTGGTGGTACACGCCTGTAATCCCAGCTGCTCGGGAGGCTGAGGCAGGAGAATTGCTCAAACCCAGGAGGCGGAGGTTGCGGTGAGCCGGAGATTGCGCCATTGTATTCTAGCCTGGGCAACAAGATCAAAACTCCGTCTGAAAAAAAAAGCATTTTACAACCTGCTCTCTCTCTCTCTGAAGTAGTTTCCTCTGCACAATAAAACTGGTCTCCACAATTCTTTATCTTAACCTCAACATTTCCTTTCTATTGATCCTGGATCTTCAGATAAAACTCAACCAACTGTCAACCAGAAAATGTTTAAATTTACCTATTGCACCCCCCAACCCTTTGTGTTGCCCTACTTTTCTGAACCACACCAATTTTTTTTTTTTTTTTTTGAGACAGGGCTGGAGTGCAGTGGCCGGATCTCAGCTCACTGCAAGCTCCGCCTCAGCCTCCGGAGCAGCTGGGACTACAGGCGCCCGCCATCTCGCCCGGCTAGTTTTTTTATTTTAGTAGAGACGGGGTTTCACCATGTTAGCCAGGATGGTCTCGATCTCCTGACCTCGTGATCCGCCCATCTCGGCCTCCCAAAGTGCTGGGATTACAGGCTTGAGCCCCCGCGCCCGGCCTTTTTTTTTTTTTTTTTGAGACGGAGTCTCACTCTGTCGCCCAGGCTGGAGTGCAGTGGTGAGATCTCGGCTCACTGCAACCTCCGTCTCCCAGGTTCAAGCAGTTCTCCTGCCTCAGCCTCCCGAGTAGCTGGGAGTACAGGCGCGCACCACCACACCCAGCTAAATTTTTTGTATTTTTAGTAGAGACGGGGTTTCACTATCTTGACCAGGCTACTCTTGAACTCCTAACTGTCAGGCCTCAGAGCCCAAGCTGAGCCATCATATCCCCTGTGACCCTGCACATGTACATCCAGATGGCCTGAAGCAACTGAAATTCACAAAAGAAGTGAAAATAGCCTTAACTATTAACATTCCACCATTGTGATTTGTTTCTGACCCACCATAACTGATCAATGTACTTTGTAATCTTCCCCACCCTTAAGAAGGTTCTTTGTAATCTTCTCCCCCAAGAAGGTTCTTTGTAATTCTCCCCACCCTTGAGAATGTACTTTGTGAGATCCACCCGCTGCCTGCAAAACATTGCTCCTAACTCCACCGCCTATCCCAAAACCTATAAGAACTAATGATAATCCACCACCCTTTGCTGACTCTCTTTTCGGACTCAGCCCGCCTGCACCCAGGTGAAGTAAACAGCCTTGCTGCTCACACAAAGCCTGTTTGGTGGTCTCTTCACACAGATGCACGTGACACTAACCTTATGATCCACCTGCCTCAGCCTCCCAAAGTGCTGGGATTACAGGCGTGAGCCACCGCGACTGGCTTAAAGATGTTTTCATACATAGGTATGGGGGGCCCAGCAGATGAGATGGGCCACTGAAAAGACAGTTTGTCACAGTTCTCAAGAGGAAGGGACATGCCAGGCCAGGCAGGCCACCCAGAGAGCACCAGGGCCCAGGGAGCATGCAGGTCACACAGGGGAGCGCGGGGCATCAGAGGCAGAGGGAGTGTGGGCGGAGAGTGGGCGAGAGCTGGATTTGGTTTTTGCAGGAATGAATGGGTGGGACAGGGTAAACAGGTTTAGGATTAGCTAATTTGAATAACTTCAGCAGGGCCTGGGGCATCAGGCCTACTCTAGTAGTATGGTTCCTGGCCCTGGGTGATGAAGGCAGGTGCACAGCAGCCTTGAGTGTGAGAGCTCAGAAAGGAAGGTGGCTGGGGGCTGGGCTTTGGACTGGCTGGTTTGCATATGAAAGGTGTGATTGAGAATTGTTGGCCTGGCCGGTGGCTCAAGCCTATAATCCCAGCACTTTGGGAGGCTGAGATGGGTGGATCACCTGAGGTCAGGAGTTGGAGACCAGCCTGGCCAACATGGTGAAATCCCCGTCTCTACTAAAAACAAAATTAGCCGGGTGCAGTGGCAAATGCCTGTAATCCCAGCTACTCGGGAGGCTGAGGCAGGAGAATCGCCTGCACCAGGAGGTGGAGGTTGCAGTGGGCCAAGATGACGCCACTGCACTCCAGCCTGGGCGAGAAAGCGAGACTCTGTCTCAAAAAAAAAAAAAAAAAAAGTTAATGGTAGCTGTGTTCACAAGAGCCCCCAAGACTGGAAACAGCCAGGTGTTCATCGGCAGAAGAAGGAATAGAGAAACAACGGAACCCCGCACAAGGCGATCCCGCCCCGCACAAGGCGATCCCGCCCCGCACAAGGCAATCCTGCCCCGCAGTAAAAGCGAACGGACTGTGGACACACACAGCGGCACGGAGGAATCTCAGAAACACTGAGCTGAGTGGAAGATGCCAGAGAGGACAGTTCAGCTTTCTGAGAGTTTATGATTCTGCTTGTGTGAAGTCCCAGAACAGTGGAAATTAGACTATAGTGAAAAAATAATAATAACATCAGAGGAGCGGTGGCCTCCAGGAAAGTAAAGGCGGGATGTGACTGGGCAGGTGCATTCGGGAGCCTGCTGTGACAATGGCCGTGTTCTATGTCTCCATAGGGGCTTCAGTATATAATTTTGAAACACACTTAGGCCAGGAGCGGTGGCTCAGGCCTGTAATCCCAGCACTTTGGGAGGCCGAGGCGGGCGGATCACGAGGTCAGGAGATCGAGACCATCCTGGCTAACACGGTGAAACCCCATCTCTACTAAAAATACAAAAAATTAGCCGGGCATGGTGGCGGGTGCCTGTAGTCCCAGCTACTCGGGAGGCTGAGGCAGGAGAATCACTTGAACTGGGGAGGCAGAGGTTGCAGTGAGTCGAGATCATGCCACTGCACAAGACTCCATCTCAACAAATAAATAAATAAATAAATAAATAAATAAATAACCCCTGCCACACACACACAGTTAATGGTGTACTTAAGATGTGTGCAATGGCCCAGTGTGGTGGCTCACACCTATAATCCCAGCACTTTGGGAGGCTGAGGCGGGCAGATCAATAGGTCAGGAATTCAAGACCAGCCTAGTCAACATGATGAAACCCTGTCTCTACTAAAAATAGAAAAATTAGCTGGGCATGTTGGCTCACACCTGTAATCCCAGTGTTTTGGGAGGCCAAGGCGGGCAGATCACTTGAGGTCAGGAGTTTGAAAGTAGCCTGGTCAACATGATGAAACCCTGTCTCTACCAAAAATACAAAAAAAATTGAGCTGGGCATGGTGGCAGACACCTGTAATCCCAGCTATGTGGGAGGCTGAGGCAGGAGAACCGCTTGAATCTGGGAGGTGGAGGTTGCAGTAAGTCAAGATCATGACACTGCACTCCAGCCTGGGCAACAGAGCAGGACTCTGTCTCAAAAAAAAAAAAAAAAAAATTGTGAATGGTTGAATCTGGGTGTCTGGTTGGTGTGGATGGGGGGTATTCAGTCTAAGATTCTTTCAACTCTATGCTTGAAAAATTTTTATAATAAGATATTGGAGAAAACTCAGCCTTTACCAACCTTCTCACCCACAGGTTTGTCGATCTCCTTAAATTACAAAAAAAAAAAAAAAAAAAAAAAAA
>NW_016822352.1:121743-133290 GCF_001698545.2 Rhinopithecus bieti | reverse complement strand
AAAAAAAAAAAAAAAAAAAAAAAAAAAAAGACTTGGGGCACCTGTCACAAAGTGTGTGGGAAGAGGTTTTATTTTGGGAACCACCTTGGCTGCTATGCACGGTGGCAAGTCATAATTTGTCATTTTCTGCTTTCTGTGTATGCACCTTTTTGCCACTTGGAAAGAGGTCCCTGTCAGTCTGAGTCTTAGTGGGAAGTCTGGTTCTGCCTTCCTCTGTGGAAGGAAAGGTGCTCTCTGTCCAATCCTTTGAGGTAGAGATTGGGTTCCCCCATCACACAGCCCCACGTGGGAATTTTTTTTTTTTTTTTTAAAGAGATGGAGTCTGGCTGTGTCGCCCAGGCTGGAATGCAGTGGTGAGATCTCGGCTCACTGCAACCTCTGACTCCCTGGTTCCAGTGATTTTCCTGCCTCAGCCTCCCAAGTAGCTGGGATTACAGGCACACACCACCACACCCAGTTAATTTTTGTGTTTTTAGTAAAGATGGGGTTTCATCACATTGGCCAGAATGGTCTCGATCTCCTAATGTCATGATCCGCCTGCCTCCACCACTGAAAGTGCTGGGATTACAGACGTGAGCCACCACACCTGAACGTTTTTTCTTTTTTTTTTTTTTTGAGGACGGAGTTTCGCTGTTGTTACCCAGGCTGGAGGCTGGAGTGTAGTGGCGCAATCTCAACTCACCACAACCTCTGCCTCCCAGGCTCAAGCGATTCTCCCGCCTCAGCCTCCCAAGTAGCTGGGACTACAGGTGCGCGCCACCAGGCCCAGTTAATTTTGTATTTTTAGCAGAAACGGGGTGTCTCCATATTAGTCAGGTTGGTCTTGAACTCCCAACCTCAGGGGATCCACCCGCCTCGGCCTCCCAAAGGGCTGGGATTATAGGCATGAGCCACCACGCCTGGCCTTTTTTTTTTTGCCTCAGCCTCCTGAGTAGCTGAGATTACAGGTGCCCAGCACCACACCTGGCTAATTTTTGCTAAGTTAAGGTAAAGACAGGGAGCCACGCTCCTAGCGAGTGACCAGTGGTGCCTTCCTGCCCCGACTGCCCTGGAGGCCTGCCTGTAACTTTGCATTGGCGGCTTTGCCCACGTGGGTTGCTGCCTGTTCTCAGAACTTGACTCTCTAGCCTTTCCTTCAATTCCATAAGCTAGCCAAGATCCTCTAAAACACAGCTTTTTGGCCAGGCACAGTGGCTCACGCCTGTAATCCCAGCACTTTGGGAGGCCCAGACGGGCGGATCACGAGGTCAGGAGATGGAGACCATCCTGGCTAACACGGTGAAACCCTGTCTCTACTAAAATACAAAAAATTAGCCGGGCGTGGTGGCAGGCGCCTGTAGTCCCAGCTACTCGGGAGGCTGAGGCAGGAGAATGGCGTGAACCTGGGAGGCGGAGCTTGCAGTGAGCTGAAATCGAGCCCCTGCACTTCAGCCTGGGCGACAGAGCGAGACTCCATCTCAAAACAAAAACAAAACAAAACAAACAAACAAACAAAACCAGCTTTGTTTTAGTTGCCACATTGTAATGATAAATACTTATGAGTTACAATGTGATTTTTTTTTGTTTGTTTTTGAGATGGAGTCTCGCTCTTGTTGCCCAGGCTGGAGTGCAGTGGCAGGATCTTGGTTCACCGCAACCTCCACCTCCTGGGTTCAAAGGATTCTCCCGCCTCAGCCTGCCGAGTAGCTGGGATTACAGGCATGTGCCACCACGCCCAGCTAATTTTGTATTTTTAGGAGAGATGGGGTTTCTCCATGTTGATCAGGCTGGTCTCGAACTCCTGACCTCAGGTGATCCACCCGCCTCGGTTTCACAAAGTGCTGGGATTACAGGGGTGAGCCACCGCGCCCAGCTCCACGATACGGTGTTTTGATACAGGCACATGCTATATAATGATCAAACTAGGACGGTGGCCACCCAATGAGCTGTCAGAGCGGCTAGAATACAGCAGGCAGGAGAAGGTGGGATGGTTTTGCCTGCTGAGTCTTCCGGCTCTCTCTCTCTTCCTGTACTGGATGCTTGCTGAGTCTTCCGGCTCCCTCTCTTCCTGTACTGGATGCTTGCTGAGTCTTCCGGCTCCCTCTCTTCCTGTACTGGATGCCTGCTGAGTCTTCCGGCTCTCCCTCTCTTCCTGTACTGGATGCTTGCTGTGTCTTCCGGCTCTCTCTCTCTCTTCCTGTACTGGATGCTCCTTCTCCTCCTGTCCTTGGACATCAGACTCCACATTCTTCAGCCTTTGGACTCTGGGACTTGCACCAGCGGCTTCCAGGGGGATTTCAGGCCTTCAGCCTCACACTGAGGGCTGCACTGCTAGCATCCCTGGTTCTGAGGCTCTTGGACTTGGACTGAGCCATGCTACCAGCTTTTCTCTTTTTCCAGCTTGCAGAGGGCCTATGGTGGGATGTGGCACTGTAATCGTGTGAGCCAATTTTCCCTATAAACTTCCTTTTGCATATACATGTATCCTATCGGTTCTGTCCCATGGAGAACCCTGACTAATACAGGGTCCTAGAAATAACAGAACTCTTTTTTTTTTTTTTTTTTTTTTTGAGACAGAGTCTCCTTCTATTGACAAAACTGGAGTGCAGTGGTGCGATCTCAGCTCACTGCAACCTCCACCTCCTTGGTTCAAGCAATTCTCATGCCTCAGCCTCCCAAGTAACTGGGACTACAGGCCCACATCACCATACCCCAGCTAATTTTTGTATTTTTAGTAGTGACAGGGCTTCACCATGTTGGCCAGGCTGGTCTTGAACTGATGACCTCAAGTGATCCGCCTGCCTCAGCCACCCGCAGTGCTGGGATTACAGGTGTGAGCCGTTGTGCCCAGCCAAAACAGAACACTTAATTATAGATGTCATAATAGCTTTCACATACTGACAGCTCCCTGTGTGGGAGACACTTTGCATAAGTGATGTCCGTCCCCACAACACCCATGCGAGTTACTGTCCTGCTTTACAGATGGGAAGACTGAGGTTCAGAAAGGTTAGGAAACTCTCAGAAGGTCACACAGCCAAGGGGCAGAGCTCCGGTCTGCTCCCTCTGCCAGGTTTCCTGACAATGCCCTTTGATCGCCCTGTGACTGGGAAGGAAATTAGCTAATTTTTTTTTTTTTTTTTTTTGAGACAGAGTCTCACTCTGTCACCCAGGCTGGCGTGCCATGGCACGATCTCGGCTCACTGCAAGCTCCGCCTCCCGGGTTCACACCATTCTCCTGCCTCACACTCCTGAGTATGTGGGACTACAGGCGCCCGCCACCACGCCCGGCTGGAAATGAGCTCATTTAAAAGGGTTCAGCTCACTGTTTTGCATTCCTTCTTTCCAGGATTTTCCAAGATAGTGTTCCTTGGAATACTGGTCTGAAAGCAAGACTAACCACATAATTTGCTGGGACCAGCGCAAAATAAAAACACACACAAAAGCAGGAAAAAAAATGCCCTTTAAGTCATTAAAATATAAAACTTCTTCCTTTCTTCAGTCTTCTTTCGTTACTTCTCACAGTTTATTATTTAATGCCATTCTAAATAAAAATTAAACATTTAAATTATTGATAAAATAAAATTATGGTAATTAGCATATCCATCACCTCATGCATTTATCTTCTTTTTTTTTTTTTGAGACAGAGTGTGGCTCTGTTGCCCAGGCTGGGGTGCAGTGGTACGATCTCCACTCACTGCATCCTCCACCTCCCAGGCTCAAGCGATCCTCCCACCTCAACATCCCAAGTAGCTGAGACTATGGGCACGTGCCATGTGCCACCACATCCAGCTAATCTTTTTTTTTTTTTTTGAGATGGAATCTCGCATTGTCACCCAGGCTGGAGTGCATTGGCCTGATCTCAGCTCACTGCAACCTCTGCCTCCTGGGGTCAAGTGATTTTCGTGCCTCAGCCTCCCGAGTAGCTGGGATGACAGGTGCCCACCACCACGCCTGGCTAATTTTTTGTATTTTTAGTAGAGACAGGGGTTTCACTATGTTGGCCAGGCTGGACTCAAACTCCTGACCTCATGATCCGCCCGCCTCGGCCTCTCAAAGTGCTGGGATTACATGCATAAGCCACCAAGCCCGGCTAATTTTTGTGGTTTTAGTAGAGACGCGGTTTCACCATGATGCCCAGGCCGATCTCAAACTCGTGAGCTCCAGCAATCCACCTGCCTCTGCCTCCCAAAGTGCTGGGATTACAGGCATGAACCACCGTGCCCTACACCATTTATCATTTTTTTGTGGTGAGAACATTCACAAACCTGTCTTCTGGCTATTTTGTTATATACAATAACTTGCTACCCAATATCTTTGCCATCAATTCATTTTCTGCCCAAAGCAGTCAGTCATTTTCTGTTTCTTGCCACCCAAGAGCCTGAACAGATACAGGTTAATACTCCTACAATCACTAGTGCTTTTCCTAACTGACCTTGCTCAGGGTCTCTCTCTATAGAAGACACCTGCATGTCTTGATCCATTTGCTGTTAACAACAGTGCTCTCAGATTCTGATATTAAACCCTTTTACAGAAGAGGAAACTGAGGCACAGAGAGGCAAATTACTTGACCGAGTTGGCCTAGGTAGTAGGGTGCTGAGCTGGGATTCAAAACTTGGAAGCTTGAAATTAGGAGGCTGACAACCAGGAGCTCTAAGAGCAGGTTCCTTCTCTGTCTCGCTAGTGAGGCTCATTATCACTCCTGTGTCTTTTTTTTTTTTTTTTTTTAAGACAGTCTCTGTCACCCAGGCTGGAGTGCAGTGGCGCCATCTCTGCTCACTGCAAGCTCCACATCCCGGGTTCAAGCGATTCTCATGCCTCAGTCTCCCAAGTAGCTAAGACTACAGGCACCCGCCACCACCCCTGGCTCATTTTTGCATTTTTAGTAGAGACGGGGTTTTACCATATTGGCCAGGCTGGTCTCGAACTCCTGACCTTGTGATCTGCCCGCCTCGGTCTCCCAAAGTGCTGGGACTACAGGGGTGAGCTACCATGGCTGGCCGACTCTTGTGTCTTTTCTGCTTGGCGGGAACAGATTCTTCTGTGGTGTGGGGGCTGCCCTGGGCACTACAGGTTGTTTAGAAGCATCCCCAGCCTCTACTCATTAGATACCAGGAATAGCCCCTGTTCAAAAGTTATGACAACCAGTGTCTCCAGACATAGCCCAGTATCCCCTGGGGAGCAAGATAGTCCCTAGTTCAGAACCACTGCACTAGTGTGGTCTTTCTCTTACCTTTTGTGGAGAGAGTCGGGGGCAGGATATTGCTCTGCTGTCCAGGCTGGAGTGCAGGGGTGCAATCAAGCTCACTGCAGCTTTGACCTCCCAGGTTCAAGCCATCCTCCCACCTCAGCCTTCTGTGTAGCTGAAGAGAAAAAGTAGTAACTGAAAGAGGAAAAAAAAAAGGCTGAGAATGGTGACCCTCGCCTGTAATCCCAGTACTTTGGGAGGCTGAGGCAGGTGGATCACCTGAGGTCAGGAGTTCAACACCAGGCTGGGCAACATAGTGAAACCGCATCTGTACTAAAAATACAAAAAAAAAAAAAAAAAATTAGCCAGGCGTGATGGCAGGCGCCTGCAGTCCCAGCTACTCAGGAGGCTGAGGCAGGAGAATCGCTTGAACCCAGGAGGCAGAGGTTGCAGTGAGCCAAGATCATGCCACTGCACTCCAGCCTGGACAACAGAGTAAGACTCCGCCTCAAAAAACAAAACAAAAAATTTAGCATGCATGCACCACCACACCCAGCTAATAAAAAAAAAAAAAAAATTGTAGAGATGAGGTCTCACTATGTGGCCGAGGTTGGTCTTGAACTCCTAAGCTCTAGCGATCTTCCTGCCTTGGCCTACCCAAAGTGCTGGGGTTACAGGCCTGAGCCCCCAGCCTAGCCCTAGTGTGGTCTTTCTCAACACACAATTCTCCAGGTTACTCCACTGCTGATGCCCCTCGCCTGGTCATTGCTAACCCAGGTGTGGACCACAGACCAGCAGCACTGGCTTCACCTGGGAGCTTGTTAGGACGTCAGAAAGGCAGACCCCAGCCCAGTCCTGCTGGTTTAGAATCTGTAGTTTAACAAGATCCCCAGGTGACTCGTATTCACATTAAAGCTTTAAGAACGTCGTCCTAAGAGACGCTAAGGAAAGCCCTTTGATGGATCCGGAGACCTATCCCATCACACTCACTGTGATTCTTCCTTCTAGAAAAAAGGCATCAGATGAGTCCATTGTGACAATTTTCTTTTTCTTTCTTTTTTTCTTTTTTTTTCTTTTTTGAAATGGGGTCTCACTCTTGTTCAGGCTGGAGTGCAGTGGTGCGGTCTCGGCTCACTGCAACGTCCACCTCTCAGGTTTAAGCTATTCTCCTGCCTCAGCCTCCCAAGTAGCTGGGATTACAGCCGTCTGCCCCCACACCTGGCTAAATTTTTTTTTTTTTTTGGTATTTTTAGTAG
Organism: Rhinopithecus bieti; assembly: GCF_001698545.2. Taxonomy (NCBI): domain Eukaryota; kingdom Metazoa; phylum Chordata; class Mammalia; order Primates; family Cercopithecidae; genus Rhinopithecus; species Rhinopithecus bieti. The sequence goes on along the minus strand of NW_016822352.1, from coordinate 126,870 downwards.
AGATGGGGTTTCACCATGTTGGCCAGGCCGGTCTCAATCTCCTGACCTCATAATCCACCTGCCTCAGCCTCCTAAAGTGCTGGGATTACAGCCTGAGCCACCACGCCCAGCCTGACCATTTTCTTTCTCTCTCTCTTTTTTTTTTTTTTTGAGAGGGATTCTCACTCTGTCACCCAGGCTGGAGTGCAGTGGCCCGATCTCAGCTAATTTTTTGTATTTTTAGTAGAGACGGGGTTTCACCATGTTAGCCAGAATGGTCTCCATCTCCTGACCTCGTGATCCACCCGCCTCAGCCTCTCAAAGTGCTGGGATTACAGGCGTGAGTGAGCCACTGCGCCTGGCCCGGCCTATTTTCTTACAGCAAACTCTGCAGGGCTTTCTATGACTCTTCCCATAAGAGAGATGCTACTCTCTGCAACAAGGAAAAATAGTGTGGCATTCTGGCTAAATTCCGGTACGAAGCCTATCTCTGCCTAGAGGTTATGTGAGGTTTAGAGGATTGTGTGAAGCGTCAGTGTAATACAGAGGAAAGAGAGGGACTGCTTAGTGGTGAGTCTTACATGGCAAAATAGAGATCATGCTATCTGCCCTAAGCACGGTAAGAAAACCGGTTAGACTCCCTCTCCACCTTAAGCAGCTGCCCTGCTGTGCCTGTAGGGCTTGGCTGTGGGATATAAGGAACCCTCTGTCTCTACTCCCTTAAAACAAGCAAGCCACACCTGCTGGGGTGGGTCCTAGGCTGGTAGAGCTGTAAGGCAATCCTATTTTTGGTGGAAGCCTGAAAGCAACGTATATAATCCATACATATTCATAAGGTTTGCCTTGTGCGGTAGGCAGCCTCCCAGATGGTCCCCAATAATCCTCACCTCCTGGTATTTATAGCGTCATGTAATCCCGTCCTTTTAAAGATGATTGTGTGACTTGCATTCTGCTAGCAGACTCTTTTTGCCTTCTTAGTTTGCATACTTTGATGAAACAAGCTACCCTGTTGCAGAAAGCCTGCATGGCAAGGAACTGAGGGGTAGCCTCTGGCCGACAGTCAGCAAGGAACTGAACTGCCAACAAGACCATGAAGTCAACAGAACCTTGAGATGGCCACAAAGCCTCTGGCCCCTTGATTGCAGCCCCGGGAGAGACCTTGAAGCCGAAGAAGACTCAGCCGGGCTGTGCTCAGATCCCTGACTCATGGAAATCTCGAGATAATAAACGTGTGTTGTTTGAAGCTGCTCCTTTGAGGTGATTTGTTACACAGCAGTAGCTAACTGATACATATAGAAATAAAGAGAAAATAAAATTTTGGGTCTCTCTTTTGATATCTTCATCAAGAAAGTTTGATCACTTTACCGAACACATGTTATGTATTTTTCATAAATAAAAGAGAATCTATAAAATAGCTTAAATAATGAAATATTAATGACATGGCCTCACTTAGCCCACCATCCAATTGAGAGCTACAATCTTATCTCAACCACCTTATCTACCTGGAATCTCCTTCCATTCTCATCCTCCACTTTCCTTCTCTGTGGAAGTAACTGTGCTTGTTGTTCTCTTATTCATTTTATTATTTTATTTTATTTTATTTTATTTTATTTTATTTTATTTTATTTTACTTTAAGTTCTAAGACAGAGTTTCACACTGTAGCCCAGGCTGGAGTGCAGCGGCGTGATCTGGGCTCACTGCAACCTCTGCCTCCTGGGTTCAAGCGATTCTCCTGCCTCAGCCTCCCGAAGAGCTGGAATTACAGGTGCCCGCCACCACACCCAGCTAATTTTTATACTTTTAGTAGAGACAGGGAGACAGGGCTTCACCATGTTGGCCAGGCTGGTCTCAAACTCCTGAACTCAGGAGATCTGCCCACCTCGGCCTCCCAAAGTGCTGGGATTATAGGCGTGAGCCACCGTACCTGGCCCCTTATTTGTTTAAAATAGTATCTCTAAACCATATATTGGAATAAACTTGGTAAAAATGACAACAAAAATCATGAAGTTTTTTTTGAAATGATTCGTGAGATCATTTTCTTTTCTTTTTTTTTTTTTTTGAGACGGAGTCTTGCTCTGTCGCCCAGGCTGGAGTGCAGTGGCCAGATCTCAGCTCACTGCAAGCTCCGCCTCCCGGGTTTACGCCATTCTCCTGCCTCAGCCTCCCGAGTAGCTGGGACTACAGGCGCCCGCCACCTCGCCCGGCTAGTTTTTTGTATTTTTTAGTAGAGACGGGGTTTCACCGTGTTAGCCAGGATGGTCTCAATCTCCTGATCTCGTGATCCGCCCGTCTCGGCCTCCCAAAGTGCTGGGATTACAGGCTTGAGCCACCGCGCCCGGCCAAGATCATTTTCAATGCCATAGTTTGAAGCTTTCCAATATAGGTCTATATCACAGTTTTTGTATTTTTGTACCTGTTGATGGACACATGAGTTTCTTTTATTTTAGTTACTTTTCTATTTCTATTTATTTTACTTTCCCTATTATGTAACATTTTTTACATGTTTCTTGGTGCATATGTGCAAGAATTTTTTTAGAGGATACATACAGGAATGGAATGATCGTGCTATAGGGAGTGTTAGTTTCAATTTTTTGAAATAGTGTCAAAGTGTTTCCAAAAGTAGCCTTACCAATTTTTTCCCAGCTTAATTGAGATATGATTGACAAATAAGAGTGGATATATTTAAGGTGTACAACATGTTTTGACATATGTATACATTGTGAAATAATTACCATAATCAAGATGCTTACCATATCTATCACCTCACTTTTTCTGAGACACAGTCTCATTCTGTCACTCAGGCTAGAGTGCAGTGGCGCTATCTTGGCTCATGGCAACCTCCACCTCCCAGGTCAGGCGATTCTTGTGCCTCAGCCTCCTGAGTAGCTGAGATTACAGGTGTGTGCCACCACACCTGGCTAATTTTGTATTTTTCGTAGAGATGGGGTTTGGCCATGTTGCCCAGGCTGGTCTCAAACTTCTGACCTCAAGCGATCCACTTGCTTTAGCCTCCCAAAGTGCTGGGATTATAGGTGGGAGCCACCGTTCGTGGCCACATAGTTGTCATTTTTGCATGTGTGGTGAGAGCCCCCATGAGCTACTCTGTTAGCAATGTTTAAATACGTAACACATTTTCACTGATTAGTCGCCACGTTGTACAACAGATCTCTTGAATTTATTTTTTTCTATCTAAAATTTTGTACCCTTTGACCACGATCTTCCCAATCCCTGCTCCCCTTCCCAAACCTCTGGTCGCCACCTTTCTGCTTTCTGCTTCTGTGAGTTCAACTTCTTTTTTTTAAGACAGAGTCTCACTCTGTTGCCTAGGCTGGAGTGCAATGGCATGATCTTGGCTCACAGCAAACTCCGCCTCCCGGGTTCAAGCGATTCTCCTGCCTCCGCCTCCCAAGTCGCTGGGAATTACAGGCATGTACCACCATACCTGGCTAATTTTTGTATTTTCAGTAGAGACAGGGTTTCCCCATGTTGGCCAGGCTGGTCTCGAACTTCTGACCTCAGGTGATCTGCCCACTTCAGCCTCCCAACCTGCTGGGTGGGATTACAGATGTGAGCCACCACGCCCGGTCAGAGGGTAAGCTTTAACTGAGTGGTGGGAGTACAAGTGGATTTGAAACAACTTATCCCGGGCTGAAAAACTGTAGCAACAAAAGCAAATTTATGACAAGGACCTGGTGCTGTGTCCTGCATCACGCCACATCCTCCCATTCCTTTTCAGAGAGACTCTAGTGGCTCACGCCTGTAATCCCAGCAGGTTGGGAGGCTGAGGCGAGCGGATCACAAGGTCAGGAGTTTGAGAGCAGCCTGGCCTACATGGTGAAACCCCGTCTCTACTAAAAATACAAAAATTAGCCAGGTGTGGTGGCTCATGCCTGTAATCCCAGCACTTTGGGAGGCCAAGGCTGGCAGATCACAAAGTCAGGAGTTCGAGACCAGCCTGGCCAACACGGTGAAACCCCGTCTCTACTAAAATACAAAATTAGCCAGGTGTGGTGACCTATGCCTGTAATTCCAGCACTTTGGGAGGCCAAGGCTGGCAGATCACAAGGTCAGGAGTTCGAGACCAGCCTGGCCAACATGGCAAAAACCCATCTCTACTAAAAATACAAAAATTAGCCAGGCACGGTGGCTCATGCCTGTAATCCCAGCTACTCAGGAGGCTGAAGCAGGAGAATAGCTTGAACCCGGGAGGTGGAGGTTGCAGGGAGTCGAGATCGTGCCACTGCACTCCAGACTGGGTGACAAGAGCTAAACTCCGTCTTAAAACAAACAGGCAAACAAGCAAACAAACAAACAGAGACTGTAGTCACAAGGAGCTACTCAGGATCCCTTGAGTACACCCAGCCCATGTCACACTGTCACGTCTTGGCAGAGACCGTGTTCAAGTTGCCCGCACCCTAACTCAGTGAGGTCAAAGCCTTTGTGTTGTAATCCCCATTCCCTAGCTCCTGCCTGGCCTTTGAAGGCGGTGAGGAACACCGTGTTTGCAGTGTGTGAGCCCCAGCGTGGCTGCTGCTGGGCTGAAGTGCTTTGCTCTTATATCTGCCTCTCCCCATCAGAAGCTGCGCTGCCAGGGAGCCTGGGTCAGGTGGATTCGCCTCCGTCTCCAGTGCCAAACACCGGACCCACAGACTGGGGAAGAAAGTGGAGAAAGGTATTAGGAGTGAATGATTACAAGAAGGCGATGTCAGAAGACAGGGAGCAACATCCTAACTCCTCTAGACCAGACTTCCTTGAGGCCATCAGATGTCCTTCAGCAGGTGAGTGGATAAACTATGGTCCATCCAGACAATGGAATATAATTCAGCACTAAAAGGAAATGAGGCTGGTGCGGTGGCTCAGGCCTGTAATCCCAGCACTTTGGGAGGCCGAGGTGGGCGGATCACCTGAGGTTGGGAGTTCAAGACCAGCCTGACCAACAGGGAGAAACCCTATCTCTATTAAAACTACAGAATTAGCTGGGCATGGTGGCATATGCCTGTAATCCCAGCTACTCGGGAGGCTGAGGCTGGAGAATCACTTGAACCTGGGAGACGAATGTTATGGTGAGCTGGGATCGCAGCATTGCACTCCAGCCTGGGCAGCAAGAGTGAAACTTTGCCTCAAAAAAAAAAAAAAAAAAAAAAAAA
>NW_016822352.1:110072-120683 GCF_001698545.2 Rhinopithecus bieti | reverse complement strand
TTTTTTTTTTTTGAGACAGAGTCTCGCTCTGTGGCGTGATCTCGGCTCACTGCAAGCTCTGCCTCCCGGGTTCACACCGTTCTCCTGCCTCAGCCTCCTGAGTAGCTGGGACTACAGGTGCCCATCACCACGCCCGGCTAATTTCTTTTTTTGTATTTTTAGTTGAGACGGGGTCTCACCGTGTTAGCCAGGATGGTCTCAATCTCCTGACCTCGTGATCCACCCACCTCAGCCTCCCAAAGTGCTGGGATTACAGGGGTGAGCCACCGTGCCCGGCTAAAAATAGTCTTTTAAAGACAGTTTCTCAACCCAAGCACTACTGTAGGGAGACAGGGAGGGTCTCCAGGGATTATAGGAATTTAACCAAGTTGAGCAATCAGCCTGTTCTACAGCCTCCTGCCGTGCAGCCTGTTTTTCTCCAAACCCTGCATGGAATGCATGGAATCCACTCGATGGCTGGAACCAGCTTATGACAGTCCCTGGCATCTTAAAGATGAACCCGAGTGAACCGTCCTCACTGCCGTGCTCAAGTCTCCGTCCCGGGAGGAGCTGTAGTTTTGTTACCGTAACACGCGACCCGCGTGCTGGTATGATGACTCGCTGCGTCTGGACAACTAGGACCCTCCTCTGCATGCAATGGCGCGCCCTCCCTCTACTCCCTCACCCCATAGAGCCCTCCTGTCCCTTTTCCTCGGGGAGACACTGCTTTGAAGAATACGCCCAGTGCCCTCCTTACTTGTGTCAAGTCATAAAACTCTTACTGATCAAAACCTGCTGTATTAGTTTGTTCTCACGCTGCTGATAAAGACATACCTGAGACTGGGTCATTTACAAAGGAAGGAGGTTTAATGGACTTATACTTCCGCATGGCTGGGGAGACCTCACAATCATGGTGGAAGATGGAGGAGGAGCAAAGTCATGTCTTACATGGCAGCAGGCAAGAAAGCGTGTGCAGGGGAGCTCCCATTTATTAAACCAGCAGATTTCATGAGACTTATTCACTATCATGAGAACAGAATGGGAAAAACCAGCTCCCATGATTCAGTTGCCTCCCACTGGGTCCCTCCCATGACATGTAGGGATTATTATTATTATTATTATTTTGAGACAGAGTCTCGTTCTGTCACCCAGGCTGGAGTGTAATGGCGTGATCTCGGCTCACTGCAACCTCCGCCTCCCAGGTTCAATCGATTCTCTTGCCTCAGCCTCCTGAGTAGCTGGGACTACAGGTGCCCGCCACCACGCTGGGCTAATTTTTTGGTACTTTTAGTAGAGATGGGGTTTCACTGGGTTAGCCAGGATGGTCTCGATCTCCTGACTTCATGATCTGCCCACCTCAGCCTCCCAAAGTGCTGGGATTACAGGAGTGAGCCACCGCCCCCAGCTGACAGGTGGGGATTATTACAATACCAGGTGAGATGTGGGTGGGGACACAGAGCCAAACCATATCACCTGCATTCTCAGGAGAGTCGTTTGCTACTCACCAGGCAAAGGAACACTGTTTTTTTCTGGGTAACACTGTTGACATTCGCGGCTAGGTTATTCCCTGGGGGAGGAGCTGTCCTGTGCATTCTCAGCCTCCACCCACCTCAGTGCCAGCAGCATCACCCTCTCTTCAGGGTTGTGACAATCAAAAGTGTCTCCAGACTTTCCCCAGTGTCTGCATTTGGGACCTTTCTATTATTACCGCTGATTCCATGAGTACATGGTAATCACCCATTGAGTTCCAGGGACTCCACTGTAATTATCCAGCTGGTTCTGGGAGCTCCTGGTGCAATTACCCAGCTGGTTCCTGAGACTGCACCACGATTCCTTAGCTGATTTCCATGTCTCCACATGCTGCCAGTGCCTGTATATAATTATACACTAGTTTCTAGAGCCTTTCTGTAATTATTCAGCCTTTTATAGAAATCTAATCATAACTACCTGGGCAATTTGTTTTGTTAAGTAGAGTGCTAATGAGTGGTGGCCGATGTTTCAGCCCTCTTCTGACTACCAGGGACGTGGGTAGAACTTTGATCTTATCTTATTCTTAAAGAGCTTACAGGATATTGAGAGGAGAGGAGAGAAGTTGACATGGCACCACCCAGTGGAATGACATAGTCAGCACAGAGCGCAGTGGGAGCATAGGGATCATCACGTCCAGCTGTGTAGGTTGTGCACTGCACAACTCTGGGGTCCTCATATCACAAACTGTGAGTGTGAAGAGCCTTGTGAGACTTCCAGGACAGGTTTCTAGGGGTCACCAGATGCAGGTCTTGAGCAAGGCTGAGGAATCCTGACTCCTAAAAAGAAGGGGGCAGGGAATTGCTGAGGACGTTTGAAGTCTAATGGGATGACACGTCCCCTGCTGTGAAAGGCAGCTCAGCGTTCTAGTGGAAGTTTGGGAAGAAGAATGCTCCATGAAGGCGCATTCTATTTGGAGTCATTTCTGTTACTTCCAAGTTCACTCAGGATAATCATGGTGACCAACAGGGCTCTCTACACAGGACCTGTGGCCCCAACCCTCACCCCTCTGCATTCTCTTCCTGCCACTTCCCTCTTCCCATCCCTCTGTCTGCAACTGCCGCACTGTTCCCCCTGCTGAGCTTTGCACCCCCAGACCCCTTGGACCACCGCTGCACTTTCTCATTTATCCAAATCACTCTCATCTTCTAGCTGACTGTGACTGTATAATGCCCGTGGGTTACTGCCCGTCTCCTTCTGCAAGAATATACGCTCTTCCATGGAAAGGGTGTTTGTTTTATATATTGACGGACCTCTAGAGCCTCAAACAGTGTTGGCACACAGGACAGGACCAAGAAATACTGACTGAATGAGAAAAATGAACGCCAGATGGAAAAAATAAAAATGAGTTAAGCAGGGAGTTTCTCCACTGTGGCCACAAGAGGGAGCTCAAGCTATGTGCTAAACCCTCGCAGCTCCAAGGTGGGTGGTCTCTCTGCGCCTCAGCCTGCAGGGCCAGGGACAGGTGTGACCTGGACCACGTCCTTTCTCCTCTGTGAGCCTCTGTTTCCCCATGTGTAGAGTGGAGATGGAAATGCCTGAAATGAGTTCCTGTGAGAAGCCGAAAAATCAACTATGCATGCACGTGATTGTGTACGTTAAGTGAGAGGGTTTTTAGTATAACAATTATAGCTAAATAAAGCTGCTAAAATAAATGCAATAAAAATAAAGTAAAATTGGCCGGGCCCGGTGGCTCAAGCCTGTAATCCCAGCACTTTGGGAGGCCGAGAGGGGCGGATCCCGAGGTCAGGAGATCAAGACCGTCCTGGCTAACACGGTGAAACCCTGTCTCTACTAAAAAATGCAAAAAACTAGCCGGGCGAGGTGGCGGGCGTCTGTAGTCCCAGCTACTCGGGAGGCTGAGGCAGGAGAATGGTGTAAACTCGGGAGGCAGAGCTTGCAGTGAGCTGAGATCCGGCCACTGCACTCCAGCCTGGGCAACAGAGCGAGACTCCGTCTCAAATAAATAAATAAATAAATAAATAAAAATAAAGTAAAATTGCATTGAACCACAACATCCAAGCCGTTAGGCTAGCACAAGAAACTTGAAGGAGAGTAATCCAGACCCTAATGATTCAACAGAGTAAGAAATATTAGTTACAGGAAGTGACCATAATGCTACCTTGGGAAATTATTAAAGCATAAAACTAAATGGAAATTATGAAGCTGAAAAGTACAATAAATTTCTAGCAAGGGCCGGAAGTGGTGGCTCATGCCTCTTATCCCAGCACTTTGGGAGGCTGAGCGAGGATGGATCACCTGAGGTCAGGGGTTTGAGACCAGCCTGGCCAACATGGTGAAACCCCATCTCTGCTAAAAATACAAAAAAATTAGCCAGGTGTGGTGTTGCATGCCTGTGATTCCAGCTACTCGGGAGGTTGAGGCAGGAGAATTGCTTGAACTCGGGAGGCAGAGGTTGCAGTGAACCGAGATTGCGCCATTGCACTCCAGCCTGGGCAACAAGAGCGAAACTCTGTCTCAACAATGACAACAATGCAACAACAACAAAATTCCTAGCACGATGAAGACATATTCACTACAGTCAATCATGTCTATATACTGACAAAAATAATTCAATAATGAAATTAGGAAAGCTATTTGCAAACCTCAAAAATGATAAAATGAATAGAAACAAATTTAATAAAGAAATGCGAGACGTGTACACTGAAAACTAGAAAAGATTGCTGAGGGAAATTAAAGACCTAAACAAAGAGAGAAACAGTTCATACATTCACAATGGCATGCAAAATAATAAATATAAGAAATAAAATTGGGCCAGGTGCAGTGGCTCATACCTGTAATCCCAGCACTTTGGGAAGCCAAGATGGGAGGATTGCTTGAGTTTGGAAGTTTGAGGACAGCCTGGGCAACATGGTGCAACCCCAGCTCTGCAAAAACTACAAAAATTAACTGGGTGTGGTAGTGTGTGCCTATAGTCCCAGCTACAAGGTGAGAGGATAGCTTGAGCCCAGGAGGCAAAGGCTGCAGTGAATTGAGATTGCTCCACTGCCTTCATATCTGGATTACGAAATAAAATGAACAAAACATGTTATCTTACAAAGCAGTGTCATAATTTTAGGAACACACTGACTACATCCTTCCTCCTTCTTAAGAAAGGACTCGTGCTTATAGAGGTTGCCCTGTGGCCGTGTAATCACGTCCAAATATATGTGAATGGTAAACATGAAATCATTAAGATGAGTTCCATGAAAAATAAGAAAAGAGCAAGAAATAAAGTCAGAACTCAAACATGTTTTCGTTGTTGTTATTGTATGTGTTTTTTTTTTTTTTTTTGAGACGGAGTCTCGCTCTGTCGCCCGGGCTGGAGTGCAGTGGCCGGATCTCAGCTCACTGCAAGCTCCGCCTCCCGGGTTTACGCCATTCTCCTGCCTCAGCCTCCCGAGCAGCTGGGACTACAGGCGCCCGCCACCTCGCCCGGCTAGTTTTTTTTTTTTTTTGTATTTTTTAGTAGAGACGGGGTTTCACCGTGTTAGCCAGGATGGTCTTGATCTCCTGACCTCGTGATCCGCCAGTCTCGGCCTCCCAAAGTGCTGGGATTACAGGCTTGAGCCACCACACCCGGCCTGTGTGTTTTTGAGATGGAGTCTTGCTCCATCGCCCAGGCTGGAGTGCAGTGGCATGATTTTGGCTCACTGCAACCTCCGCCTCGCGGGTTCAAGGAATTCTCCTGCCTCAGCCTCCCGGGTAGCTGGGACTACAGGCGCCTGACACCACACCTGGCTAATTTTTGTATTTTTAGTAGAGACAGGGTTTCACCTTGTTGGTAAGGCTGGTCTTGAACTCACCTCAGATGGTCCGCCTGCCTTGGCCTCCCGAAGTGCTGGAATGACAGCCGTGAGCCACCGCACCCAGCCCAAAAGTGTTTTATACGGGTTGTTAGGATGACATTATTAATTTCTACAATGTGCTCCAGTCCGAGGGACTGCAGACTGTGGATGGGGAGCTCAAGTTCAAAGGCCACCTTCATCCCTTCCTAGCTGAGGATCTTTGGGCAAGTTGCTTAACTTTGCTGTGGCTCAGTTTCCCCATTTGTAAGAGGAATAACGACAGTATCTAACGTGAGTGTTTTAGGGGTAGTGAGATGAGTCAATGCATGTCCAGTGCTTTGAACTGTATCTTGACAAAGCCAGAGCTTCATAGTCTCTGTCCATTATGATGGTATCTCCTCTTTGACCCACTACCTTTCCATCTGTAAAATAGACTTGAGGTGCTCAATCTCGCCAGTCTTGAAAGGTTCTTTCCAGTAGTTTGCAGTGTAGCAGGTCATGCTGGGGCCCGAGAGGACTCCAAAGCAGTTCTTGTCCTGGGAAGTCTCAGCTTTCGGGTGTGCTGAGACGTCCGTTGGTGTTAAGGCAGCTGAGTCCCGTACCGCACAGAAACGGGACTGAACGTGAAGGCTGGAGAAGGGCGAGAAACTTGGAGGAGTGAAACCTGCTGCAGAGAAAATGAGGAAAGGTGGGGAGAGAGGAAGGCGCTGCCCGGTGGGACGGGGAGTCTGGGGAAGCCGTGAGCATGAGATGTTTAACAGGCAGTGAGAGTGTCACCAGCAAGCAGGCAGGAGGGAGCTCGCTTTTGTTACTGAACTGGGGAGGCCGGATTCTGTGCTGGGAGTTTACCTGGGGACTGCTGCCCGGCTTTACTCCTCCCAGAGCCAGCGTCCTCGCCTATAACACAGAGGTGAACATAGGAACCCTTCACAGGATCCTCGTGGGGATTAAATGAGGTTCGCAGATGGAAGCTGTTGCCTGCTGTGGAGCCTGTTCCTGCAGACGCAGATGTGCGTGTGGATAACACAGACCTGGGTGCAGACCTGCAGGGGCAGGTGCACCCCTCTCCTCCCTGTGAGGATGGGAGGCCAGCCCTGCGCCGTGAAGCCCAGGAGGGGAGGTTTTCTTCTGGGTACTGAGGCTCTTCTAGGCCTGGACACACGCATCAGCCCACCAGTTGCTGCTACTTAGGAGGAGAGCAATGTGGGGACTGGCACCAGCAATCGAGTTCTGTGAAGAAAAAACAGGAACTTGAACTTGGGCGGAAAGTTGAGCGGTTGCGGAATGCCTGGGAAAATAATTTTTTAAAAAATTTAATACAGATAAAGGCAGAATAGCCACTACACACACCATAGGTGCTGAGGCTCACGGGCCACACCTACCGGAATCTCCCAGACTCTCAAACCTATAGAAGCTCTCTGCAGACACTTGCAATTAAAAAAAAACAAAAACAAAAAACCCTACTCTATCGAAGAATAATTGACATATAAAAAGCAGTGTGTATTTAACGTATACGACTTGATGAGTTTGGAGAGGAGTATGCCCTGCGTGTCAACACCACAGTTTACGGCATAAACCTGCCCACCACCTCCCACAGGTTCCTCCCACCTGTTTGTATATTATTATCGTTTGATAAAATTTCTATGACCACATATCAATTTGTGATAAGAGCACTTAACAAAAGATCTACCTTCTCAGCAAATGTGTAAGCGTACAATACTGTATTGTTACCTGCTGCACTACACTGACTAGGAGGCTCTCGGGTTTCCTCATCTTGCATGACTGAAACTCGTGGGGAGAAAATGTGAAGGGATCAGTCACAGAAGGAGGTCTTGACACCTTATCTGTTTCCACCTAAGCCTGTACTCCCAGCTCCTCATAGGTGGCCGTTTTTTTAATTTTCTTAAACAAAAAGTACTTTTGTTTTTCCTAGTTACGACTAACACATGCTAATGTAAAAAAAATTTGACTGGAGGCAGTGGCTCACGCCTGTAATCCCAGCACTTTGGGAGGCCGAGGTGGACGGATCACTTGAGGTCCAGACTTGGAGACCAGCCTGACCAACATGGAGAAACCTCATCTCTACTAAAAATACAAAATTAGCCGGGAGTGGTGGCACATGCCTGTAATCCCAGCTACTTGGGAGGCTGAGGCAGGAGAATCACTTGAACCCAGGAGGTGGAGGTGGTGGTGGGCTGAGATTGCACCACTGCACTCCAGCCTAAGCAACAAGAATGAAACTCCGCCTCAAAAAAAAAAAAAAAAAAAAAAAATTCAGCCAGGCATGGTGGCTTACACCTGTAATCCCAGCACTTTAGGAGGCAGAGGCAGGAGGACTGCTTGAGCCCAGGAGTTAGATACAAAATACAAAAATTAGCTGGGTGTGGGTGGCACACGTCTGAAGTCCCAGCTACTCGGGAGGCTGAGTTGGGAGGTTGGCCTGAGCCCTGCAAGGTTGAGAATGCAGTGAGCTATGATCGTGCCCTGCACTTCAGCCTGGGTAACAGAGCAAGACCCTTTCTTTGAAAAAGAAAATCCAAATAAAACAACTCATAAAAAATGAAATAAGAGAATTTGTTAATCACTGCAAACATTTCTGTTAACACTTCTCAGAAATCTCTCCTTCCATAAACATGTGCAAATGTACATATGTAACTTAATGTATGTAACCTCTACAAACATGTTTTTTTCCTGTTTTGTTCACTCAACGATACCCTTGAAATTTTCCACGTCAATAAAAGTAAAACAGCATCATCCTTTTTTTTTTTGAGACAGAGTTTCGCTGTGTCGCCCAGCCTGGAGTGCAGTGGCGCGATCTCAGCTCACTGCAACCTCTGCCTCCCGGGTTCAAGCGATTCTCCTGCCTCAGCCTCCTGAGTAGCTGGGATTACAGGTGTGTGCCACCCTGCCAAGCCAGCAGCATTATTTTTAATGCTCAACCAGTATGTTGTTTGTTTGTTTGTTTTGTTTTGTTTTTAAGTTTTTTGTTTTTTTTTTTAGTTGAGATGAGGTTTCACCATGTTGGTCAGGCTGGTCTCGAACTCCTGACCTCGTGATCTGCCCGCCTCGGCCTCCCAAAGTGCTGGGATTACAGGTGTGAGCCACCGCGCCCGGCCAGCAGCATCATTTTTAATGCTCATCCAGTATTTCATTGCAAAGGGGTGCCATTATTTAACCTTTAAATGTCCAGCAAAAAATGGCCAGTATTGTTTCTGATTCACTATTCATTCTACAAGTATTTACTGAACATCTATTATGTGCCCGGCCCTAAGTACCAGTGATAGAGTGATGATCAAGACAGAAGAGATCCCTGGCCAAGTGAAGTCTCCATTCTAACTGTGGGAGGGGACAGCGTACAAGTCAATGAGTAGATAATTAGAAAGGAGAATGAACGTCAAGAGGGAACGAAGACAAACCTCCTTGGCAAAGGGGTGGGTGTCAGGGCAGTGGACTTCTTTCAACAGAGTGGTCTGGGAAGGCCCTTCTTGCTGAGATGGTGCTGAGCAGACCTGGAGGCTGTGGTGCAAAGCAGGAGGTTGGGTCATCCAGGCAGAGACGTGGCGCCCCGAGGCAGGGAGGGACCTGGTGTCTTCAAGGAACAGAACAGCGGGAATGTCATGTGGCCTGAAGGCAGGGAGTGAGGGGCACAGGGACCAATGTGAAATTGGAGAGCTGAGTGTCCCGTGGGTCACAGAGTTTGGGTTTTGGGCGAAGTGCACCGTGAAGTCACTGGAGATTTCATGGTAATGAGACATGATTTGATTGACCCTTTTCAAACATCATCCTGGCTATAATGAGGAGAAGGACGGCTAAGAAGCCGCAAATGAACACAGACACCAGCTAGGCGATGTTCCCTGGAGGAGGGGAGGGAGGATGAACCTGGCACCGTGGTGCTGGCAAGCCGTGGCTGCATGAGGACGGATTCTGAAGGTAGAACAAGGGGAGAGGGTGAGAAAGAGAAGCAGTCGAGGGGATTTCTGGGTCTGCAGTTTGTCCAGGTGGGTCGATGGGGAAGAAAACGTGGGAGAGCCACAGTTTTAATTTTCTCATATTAATCCTTCCAGTGCTTGTTTCTGGGTGAGTATAAGTCAGTATGAATGTATATTCTGATTTCCCCAGTTCTTGGCACAATACAGACGTCATCCTGATGTCGTTTAATCCCTAAGAATACACTCTGGGATCTCTCCATAGGAGTAGATAGGCTATTTTTCTTTCCTTCTTTCCTTCTTTCCTTCCTTCCTTCCTTTCTCTCTTTCTCTCTCTCTCTCTTTCTCCCTTCCCTTCCCTTCCCTTCCTTCCTTTCTTTTTTTGACAGTCTCACTCTGTTGCCCAGGCTGCAGTGCAGTAGTGCAATCTCAGCTCACTCCAACCTCCACCTCCCGGGTTCAAGCAATTCTCCAGCTTCAGCTTCTGGAGTAACTGGGACTACAGGCATGTACCACCATGCCTAGCTAATTTTTTGTATTTTCAGTAGAGACAGAGTTTCACCATGCTGGCCAGGCTGGTCTCGAACTCCTAACCTCAGGTGATCCACCCACCTCGGCCTCCCAACGTGCTGGGATTACAGCCGTGAGCCACTGCGACCGGCCATAGGCTATTTTCTTTTCTTTTCTTTTTATTATTATACTTTAAGTTCTAGGGTACATGTGCACAACGTGCAGGTTTGTGCTTTAAAGTTCATATGGAACCAAAAAAGACCCCGCATTGCCAAGACAATCCTAAGCCAAAAGAACAAAGCTGGAGGCATCACGCTATCTGACTTCAAACTATACCATAGGCTATTTTCAAACCTATTTCTCCCTTGTCAGCTTCCAGAGTGACGGATGAGAAGTCTGATGTAATTATAATAATGGAAACTTAGTGCACAATTGTCTGTTTTTTCTCACCTAGAATATGTTTATTTTCTTTTTCTTTTGTTTTCTAAAAGTGTCGTGATAATGCACCTTGGTGAGTGCCTTGGGCACTTAGCGGGGCATTTCTTCTATTACCCTTGTGTTCACTGCTTTTCTGGAACCTTCCGGCCCCTCCCCTCGACTTCTTTTCTCCTTCCAGTTCCACAAGTTGCATGCTCAGTTAGTAATTTCCCAAACTTCATGTTTTCTAAAAAAAAAAAAAGTGTACATTTTCCTCTAATATGACTTCTACTGCATTCAGCAAGTTTCGGTATGAATCACTGTCTCTGTTCATTTTCTAAATATTTTATCTCCTGTGTTTTTTAAGTCTGAACTCATAAGTTATACTGAATTTTTAGTTTTAAAATGTATTTTAGGCCGGGCGTGGTGGCTCAAGCCTGTAATCAGCACTTTGGGAGGCTGAG
>NW_016822352.1:87048-109444 GCF_001698545.2 Rhinopithecus bieti | reverse complement strand
AAAAAAAAAAAAAAAAATGTATTTTTAAATCTTTTAATACTTAATCTTTTACATAAATTTGTAGTCACAGAATATGGTCTGTATTTCTTTTCTTTCTTTCTTTCTTTTCTAATTTTTTTTTTTTTGAGATGGAGTTTCACTCTGGTTGCCCAGGCTGGAGTGCAGTGGTGCAATCTCGGCTCACTGCAACCTCCACCTCCCGAGTTCAAGCAATTCTCCTGCCTCAGCCTCTCAAGTAGCTGGGATTACAGGCATGCACCACCACACACGGCTAATTTTTATATTTTCGGTAGAGACAGGGTTTCTCCATGTTGGCCAGGCTGGTCTCTAACTCCGGACCTCAGGTGATCCGCCCTCCTGGGCCTCCCAAAATGCTGGGATTACAGGCGTGAGCCACCACTCCTAGTCATGGTTTGTATTGTATGAAGTCTTTAGAAGATTTTTGAGACTTCCTGGGTGGATTAACAAGTTATCAATTTTTGTAAATGCTTCATTTGTTCTTGAAAAGGATGTGGAATCTCTGTTGATGCTGTTTTGTATGTATAAATATAATGACAACACCAATAATGAATATGTATCAGCCATAATAGCAATCATATTAACGATAAACATTAGAGCTCTTACCAGATGACAGCCTCAGTCTAACTACTTCTTAAAAAGAAAGCATGCTTACATTTGCCTTATATTTATGATTATGATTATGACTATGATTATTTTTTGAGATGGAGTTTCGCTCTTGTTGCCCAGGCTAGAGTGCAATGGCCTGATCTCTGCTCACTGCAACCTCCGCCTCCCGGGTTCAAGCGATTCTCCTGCCTCAGCCTCTCAATTAGCTGGGATTGCAGGCATGCGCCACCACACCCAGCTAATTTTGTATTTTTTTAGAGACAGGGTTTCTCCATGTTGGTCAGGCTGGTCTTGAACTCCCAGCCTCAGGTGATCCACCCACCTCGCCCTCCCAAAGGGCTGGGATTGCAGCCGTGAGTCAGCGTGCCCAGCTGATTATTTTTTATTTGTATACATTTATAGGGTACAAGTGTAACTTTCTTGCATGGATAGATTCCAAAATGGTGAAGTTAGGGCTTTCAGGGATCCATTAACCCAGTGACATACATTGCATCCATGAGATAATTTTTTTTTTTTTTTTTTTGAGGCGGAGTCTCGCTCTGTCGCCCAGGCTGGAGTGCAGTGGCCGGATCTCAGCTCACTACAAGCTCCACCTCCCGGGTTTACGCCATTCTCCTGCCTCAGCCTCCCGAGTAGCTGGGACTACAGGCGCCCACCACCTCACCCGGCTAGTTTTTTGTATTTTTTAGTAGAGACAGGGTTTCACCGTGTTAGCCAGGATGGTCTCGATCTCCTGACCTCGTGATCCACCCATCTCGGCCTCCCAAAGTGCTGGGATTACAGGCTTGAGCCACCGCGCCTGGCCTTTTTTTTTTTTTGATGGAGTCTCGCTTTGTCACCAGGCTGGAGTGCAGTGGCATGATCTCGGCTCACTGCAACGTCTGCCTCCCAGGTTCACGCGATTCTCCTGCCTCAGCCAATATGATTACTTTTAACTTAACTCACTGAATAGTCACAATAGTTCTGTACCATTACTTTGAAAAAAAAATTTTACAGAGGAGGAAGTAGAGGAACAGAGAGGTTAATAAACTTAGTCTAAAGTCACAAAGCTTCTAACTAGTACAACCATAATTAAAAGCTAGAGATCTGGCTTCTGGAATTGCACTCAGTAATCATGCCCGTGTAACCTTCCTTATACTTCCTATATACTGTATATGT
Source organism: Rhinopithecus bieti (assembly GCF_001698545.2). NCBI lineage: Eukaryota > Metazoa > Chordata > Mammalia > Primates > Cercopithecidae > Rhinopithecus > Rhinopithecus bieti. The sequence goes on along the minus strand of NW_016822352.1, from coordinate 107,659 downwards.
CTATCCATTCATAAGTTTCGAGGTTTTAGGTACTCAACAAATACTCATTCAAAAAAAATTATTGAGTATGTATTATGTGCCAGGGACTATCCTAGGTGCAGGGACACTATAGGAAACACCACAGAAAAAAAATCTATGACTTCATGTGGATATATTCTAGTGGGGAGGCAGATCATAAACAATATTAATAAGTAAAATATATGCAAGATTAGTGATATATGCTGAAGAAAGAAAAAAGGCAGCCAGAGGTGATATAAACTCTGGATGGAGTGTAGCAACTTTAGATAGGATGGTCCAAGAAGGTCTGAAGGAGAAAGGGATATTGGAGTCAAGAATGAAGGAGATGGAGAGTGAGTCCCATGCATCTCTGGGGGAAAGAGTGTTCCAGGCAAAAAGCATGGCACATGCAAAGGTCCTGAGGCAGATGCATGCCAGGTGTATTCTAGGAACAGCAAGGATGTCCATGTGGCTGGATCAGGGTCGCGAAGGGGAGAGTGGGAGGAGATACAATCAGAGCCACTAAGCCAAGAGGTGGGTGGGGGGAGAGAAGATGCAAAATCTTGTCATCTTCTCTCTCCCACCCACCTCATGACCCCATGACCAAGGTGGGAAGTCCTGGAATGCTTTTGGGCAGAGGAGTGTGTTAGTCCATCCCGGGTGCTAGTTTTCTGTTATTAGTCCGTTCTTGCATCGCTATAAAGAAATACCTGGCACTTGGAAACTCACAAAGAAAAAAAGTTTAATTGGCTCATGGTTCTGCAGGCTGTACAGGAAGCATAGTGGCTTCTGCCCGGCTTCGGGGGAGGCCTCAGGAGGCCTTCGGTCACCGCAGAAGGGAAAGGAGGAGCAAGCACTTCACATGGCTGGAGCAGGAGGAAGAGAGAGAGAGGAGAGGGGTGCCATACACTTTTAAACAATCTCATCTCATGAGAACTCACTCGCTATCATGAGAACAGCACCAAAGGGGATGGTGACAAACCATTCATGCCGGAGCCACCCCCATGAACCAATCACCTTCTGCCAGTCCCCACCATTCATGCCGGAGTCACCCCCATGAGCCAATCACCTCCCACCAGTCCCCACCATTCATGCCAGAGCCACCCCCATGAACCAATCACCTCCCACCAGTCCCCACCATTCATGCAGGAGCCACTCCCATGAACCAATCACCTCCCACCAGTCCCCACCATTCATGCCACTCCCATGAGCCTATCGCCTCCCAGCAGTCCCCACCATTCATGCCAGAGTCACCCCCATGAGCCAATCACCTCCCACCAGTCCCCACCTCCAACACTGGCGATAACAATTCAACATGAGATTTGATGGGGACACAGATCCAAACCACACTAAGGAGTGACACAAAGTGGCCAGTGCTTTTGCTATACTGCCACTTTATTGCCAAATGGTATTTTATGATCAGCATGCCTTATTTTATGGAATTGGACTTGCACTTTGGAGGGAGACTTTGATTTTCTTTCTTTTTTTTTTTTTTTTTTTGAGACGGAGTCTCGCGCTGTCGCCCAGGCTGGAGTCTGGAGTGCAGTGGCCGGATCTCAGCTCACTGCAAGCTCCGCCTCCCGGGTTCCCGCCATTCTCCTGCCTCAGCCTCCCGAGTAGCTGGGACTACAGGCGCCCGCCACCTCGCCCGGCTAGTTTTTTGTATTTTTTTAGTAGAGACGGGGTTTCACCGTATTAGCCAGGATGGTCTCGATCTCCTGACCTCGTGATCCGCCCGTCTCGGCCTCCCAAAGTGCTGGGATTACAGGCTTGAGCCACCGCGCCCGGCCCGAGACTTTGATTTTCATGAAGGCATGTGGCATGCATGTGACAATGATGTCAGTAATCCAGGTAAGCTGCCATCAGCCCTATCTCCAGGACATCACCTGTGTGAGTAGCTGGGCATTACCCTTGTACTTCCATTCTGCAGGCTGGTCACTAGGACCTGGCGGCAGGTACCCGGGACCTTCACTCTCTAAGGAGACACCCTGGGTCTCACCCGATGACCCCTCCTTGCTCCTGAGGGGCGTCCTTCTGCCCTACCTGGAGGTTGGTTTGATTGTGTTCCTCTCAGTCACCTGTACAGGGACCATTGCTTCCAATGAAGACGTCTTTTCCAAGGAGGGCTCCTTCCAAAGCCACAGTCTTGATTTATGCAAAAATGTCACAGGAATAATAAAACATTTCATAGGAATCGGCTCTTGGCTAATTTTCCCCTGTTGCCTGATCATCTTTTGAGTCATTTACCGCATAATCTTTTGTAGAATTCACCTTCTTCTGACAAAGTTCTGTTCTCAAGGGAATGACTTCCCGGAATGACAGCCATAACATCAACTATTGTCTTCTCTCATCCGGACCCACCCAAAACTCCAGAAACGAGCTTGGCTGGCACGGCGCATGGGCCGGCGTCCCTGTGGCTTGGAGCAGCCACTGTTGTGTCTGATCTGCTCTGATCCTTGGGAGTAACGTTATCTTTTTACAGGACAACTCTGCTACTGGGTGGAGAACAGATTAATAGAGGAGGAATGTTAGATGCAAGAAGGATTAATTAGGAAGCTCTTGCAATGATCCAGGTACAGCAGATGGTGGTTCAGGCCCGGGTGGTCTCCAAGCGGTGGTGGGAAATGATGCGATTCTGGAGATATTTCAAAGGGAAACGTCTTAGAATGTGCTCACAGCTGTGGGATATGAGGAAAAGCATAGAGTCAAGGATAACACTATATATATTTTTTTCCCCAAATAACCAGTAACTGGAATTCTCATTTACTGAGAAGGGGAAGACCTTAGAAGGAGCAGATCTGAGAGTGAATATAAGAAACTTGGTTATAAACACGTTAGGTTTAAGTTCCTACTGGACACCTACTGTGTGACTTGATGTCTTTGATTTGTTTTAGGAAATATTGTTCAGCAACCCTTCCAAAATTGTGTCTGCCTGATTCTCTTTCTCTGTCTTTCTTCCCCTTATGGGATTCCAGTTGTACACATGTTAAGCGTTTTCACCACGTCCCATATTTTCTTTTTCTTTCTTTCTTTTTTCTTTTTTTTTTTTTTGAGACAGAATCTTACTCTGTCACCCAGGCTGGAGTGCAGTGGCACCATCTCGGCTCACTGCAGCCTCTGCCTCCCAGGTCAAGCAATTCTCCTGCCTCAGCCTCCTGAATAGCTGGGATTACAGGCGCCCGCCACCACACCCGGCTAATTTTTATATTTTTAGTAAAGACGGAGTTTCACCATGTGGGCCAGGCTGGTCTCGAACTCTTGATCTCAGGTGATCCGCCTGCCTCGGCCTCCCAAAGTGCTGGGATTACAGCTATGAGCCACCTCGCCCAGCTTCCGTATTTCCAGTCTATTGTCTGTCTCTGCTTCTGTCTGGATTTTGTTTTCTCACTCATGTTTCAGTTAATACTTCTCTCTCCAACTGAGTCCACCTTGTTACTAACCTCATTTGTGGAGTTTATAATTTTACGAACTCCGTTTTTTAATTCTGGAATTTTCATGTGTTTTTTGCTTTTTTGAGACGGAGTCTTGCTTTGTTGCCCAGGCTGGAGTGCAATGGCGCGATCTCGGCTCACTGCAACCTCCGCCTCCCGGGTTCAAGAGGTTCTCCTGCCTCAGCCTCCTGAGTAGCTGGGATTATAGGCATGAGCCACTGTGTCCGGCTAATTTCGTATTTTTAGTAGAGACGGGGTTTCTCCCTGTTGGTCAGGCTGGTCTCAAACCCCCCACCTCAGGTGATCCGCCCCCTCCGGCCTCCCAAAGTGCTGGGATTACAGGCATGAGCCACCACGCCCGGCCATGTTTTTTCTTATATTTGCTAGTTTTTTGTTGAAATTCTTTATCCTGCTCCCACTCAGCTTTTTGGTCTCTCATCTGCTGCCTTTCGTTTCAGAATCAGCAAACCGTTAACAAAACTAACCTCAAAGGATAAAATCCCCTTGCTTGGTTTCCTTCCTCTTTTATGTCCTGGAACCCTAAATTCTCTCTGACTTGGAAGCGTGCCAAGTTCTACAGACAGATGTTCCTTGGTTTTTGTTCATCTTTTAAAATTTTTTCTTTTTTTTTTTTTTTTTTTGAGACGGAGTCTCGTTCTGTTGCCCAGGCTGGAGTGCAATGGTGTGATCTCGGCTCACTGCAAATTCCACCTCCCAGGTTCAAGAGGTTCTCCTGCCTCAGCCTTCCGAGTAGCTGGGACTACAGGTGCCCTCTACCACACCTGGCTAATTTTTGTATTTTCAGTAGAGACAGGGTTTCACCATGTTGGCCAGGATGGTCTTGATCTCTTGACCTCATGAACTGCCCACCTTGGCCTCCCCAGGTACTGGGATTACAGGCGCGAGCCACAACAACTGACCTAAAGTTATTATTATTTTTTTTTTAATGAACAGTGAGAAGTTTATTCTAAAAGACCTAGTCAGATATTTCTGGAAGCCAAACTTTCATCAGTGTTTCTTCTGAACCTACCTCCCAGGCATAAATCCACATATTTACTGAAATTCCTGCTGTGATAATTCCAGTCCAAGCAAATCATCACTGTCCTGGAAGGCAAGAACTTTCTAACTGGTCTATCCACACTTGGTTTTTCTTGTTTTCTTTTAGAAATATAATGATATATCAATAATATAATGATATATCAAACCCGGCTGGCTGGGTGTGGGGGCTCACGCCTGTAATCCCAGCATTCTGGGAGGCTGAGGCAGGAGAATTGCTTGAACCCAGGAGGTGGACGTTGCAGTGAGCCGAGATCATGCCACGGAACTCCAGCCTGGGTGACAGAGCAAGACTCTGTCTTAATAATAATAATAATAGCTAAGGACAGCTGGGCGCGGGGGCTCACGCCTGTAATCCCAGCTTTCTGGGAGGCCGAGGCGGGTGGATCATCTGAGGTCAGGAGATGGAGATCAGCCTGGTCAACATGGTGAAACCTCGTCTCTACTAAAAATATGAAAATTAGCTGGGCATGGTGGCAGGAGCCTGTAATCCCAGCTACTCGGGAGGCTGAGACAAGGAGAACTGCTGGCACCCAGGAGGCAGAGGTTGCAGTAAGCCGAGATCATGCCACTGAACTCCAGCCTGGGTAACACAGCAAGACTCTGTCTCAATAATAATAATAATAATAATAATAATAATAATAATAATAGGTAAGGACATACTTTCTTTCCGGGTTGAAATCCAGTTCCATCCATTAAATTATGCATGTTAATGCATGACACTAATCAAACTAATTAACCTCTGAGTTCAGTGTTCCTATCTGTAAAATGAGTCTAGTGATGAAAACACCTTTCCAAAGTTGTTGGGAAAATTAAGGAAACTCTCCATACAGGGCTTCAGAGCAGTGTCCGGCATAAAGTAAGTGCTCAGAAAACGTTCCCTCTTACTTTTTCTGCTTCGTGCAATTCTGACTTCAGGGAGCCGTCTGACAGGAACATTTTAGACAAAAATATGATGATGCCACACCTTTCCCACTCTCTTGAGGATAAAATACCAAAACTTCAGTTGGCCTTTTAGAGACTCCCGCTCAATCAATACACAAACTCTTCCTTATTATTTTTCCACCTGGAATCCACTCAGCTTAATAACAGGAAAAATTATCTGCTGATGGGGACTTTCACAGAAGCTGTCTCCTCCGTCCACGTCTCCCCCCAGCTGCTCTTCCTGTCACCAGCTCATCAGTCCTCAGCCCCTGATTACACTACGCAGTGCAGGTGGCTACCCTGGGGTCAGCTCTCAGGGTCAAGTCCCCTTTTCACACAAGGTCGTAGGATTGTATGTATTTATGTATTTATTTATTTTGAGACAGAGTCTCGCTCTGTCCCCAGGCTGGAGCGCAGCGGTGCGATCTTGGCTCACTACAACCTCTGCCTCCCAGGTTCAAGTGATTCTCCTGCCTCAGCCTCCTGAGTAGCTGGGATTACAGGTGCGCCACCACGCCCTATTAACTTTTGTATTTTTAGTAGAGACGGGGTTTCACCATGTTGGCCAGGATGATCTCCATCTCTTGACCTTGTGATCTGCCTGCCTTGGCCTCCCACAGTGTTGGGATTACAGGCGTGAGTCACTGCACCCGGCCGGATATTTTTTTCTTTAGAGCACTTACTACATCAGCAGATATGGCTCTCAGTGCCACAAAACTCTGCCTCCCAAATTCAAGCAATCCTCCTGCCTCTCAGCCTCCGGAGCAGCTAGGATTACAGGCGCCTGCCACTATGCCTCTCTAATTTTGTATTTTTAGTAGAGATGGGGTTTCATCATGTTGGCCAGGCTGGTCTCGAACTCCTGACCTCAAGTGATCCATCCACCTCAGCCTCCCAACATGCTGGTATTACAAGCGTGAGCCACTGAGCCTGGCCAGTTGATCAACTTTCAAAGACAGAATATTCACAAATTTAGATTTAGAGAAGTTTATAAGGAGGCCGGGCTCGGTGGCTCACACCTGTAATCCCAGCACTTTGAAAGGCTGAGGCAGCCAAATCATGAGGTCAAGGTCGAGACCAGACTGGTCAACATGGTGAAAACCCATCTCTACTAAAAATACAAAATGAGCCGGGCGTGGTGGTGCATGCCTATAATCCTAGTTACTTGCAAGACTGAGGCAGGAGAATCACTTGAACCTGGGAGGCAGAGGCTGCAGTGAGCCGAGATCATGCCATTGCACGTCAGCCTGGGTTACAGAGTGAGACTCCATCTCAAAAAAAAAAAAAAAAAAAGAAGAAGAAGAAGAAGAAAAGGGGAAGTGGCTTGTCTGAGGTCACTGAGGCTGTGGGACAGGACGTCACAGGAGAAGCTCACTCTGGCTGACTTTCCAGCTGGTGTTCTGCACCTCTCTCAGTATCTTAGGAACCAAGTTACCACGACACACCTATTAGAGTGGCCAAATTCTAAAACACAGACGATACCACATACTGGCATACTGGAGAGGACGTGGAGCAACAGGGATTCTCATTCATTGCTGGTGGGATTGCAAAATGGTCCAGCCACTTTGGGAGACAGTGTGGCAATTTCTTCTAAAACTAAATATAGCTTTACCATGTAATCCAGCAATTACATTCCTTGGTATTTACCCAAAGGAACTGAAAATGTATGGTCACATAAAACATACATATGGATCTTTACGGTAGCTTTATTCATAATTGCCCAAACTTGGAAGCAACCGAGATGCCCTGCAGTAAGTGAGTGGATTAACTATGTGCCCAGACAATGGAATATTATCCCGTGCTAAGAAGATATGCACTCTCAAGTCTTGAAAAGACGTGGAGGAGAGCTAAATGTATATAATTACATGAAAGAAGTCAGTCCAAATAGGGAATTCACTGTCTGATTCCAACTATGTGACATTCTGGAAAAGGCAAAACTATAGAAAGAGTCAAAAGTTCATTGGTTGCCAGAATAAAAGGCTTGGACAAGAGGAAATCATCCCAGTGGAAATGGAGAAATGCAGGAACAAATGAAGAGCAACAGAAGAAGCTAAATATTTGGGTAAAGACAGGAATTTTCAATGATGATTTCATCATGAATGAATTAAGGAAACATTCATGCATGCTCATTCCGTATTTGATGACATTGCAAACATTGTTTTGAAAACTGTACTTTGCACTAAAATTAAAAAAGAGGCTGAGGACAGTGGCTCATGCCTGTAATCCCAGCACTTTGGGAGGCTGAGGGGGCAGATCACCTGAAGGCAGGAGTTCAAGAGCAGCCTGGTCAACATGGCGAAACCCCATCTCTACTAAACATACAACAATTAGCTGGGTGTGGGGTCACACGCCTGTAATCCCGGCTACTCGGATGGCTGAGGCAGGAGGATCACTGGAGCCCAGGAAATGGAGGCTGCAGTGAGCTGAGATTGCGCCATTGCACTCCAGCCTTGGTGACGGAGAGAGACCTATCTTAAATAAATAAAAATGTTAAATGACAGCATATATATATATACATGCACACACACAATGTGTATCATACACACACAAGCATATATATGTATATGCACACATGTCCATATACACACATATATGTCCATACACACATGTGTATACACATAGATGTCAATATACACACATTTGTGTATATACACATATATGTATATACACACATATGTATATATAATTATGTGTACATCACACATGTATATATAACACATACATGCATAGTATATATACATTATATCACACACATACATTATGCATATATACACATATAATGTATATATACACACATATATAATATGCACACACATACACACCCAAATAGATTACATCGATGAGAGAACACTATATTTAAAAAAGTGCAGAAATTTGAACATGAGACTTCAGATCTGCGTACGGTAGCTGAGGTAGGAGGGGGAAACGGGTGGAGCAATGTGCTACAGAAATAGTCATGTTTTATCAATTCCTCTGGTTTTCCTGGAGCATGTTGACTTCACCTTGTTTTTTACGTGTTCTTAATCAAAAAAGTTTCCTTTAAATTGGCCTTGGGAAATTTCCAGTGGTGTGCTGGTAAAGGCTTGACATCAGCTCTCTGAAAAAAAAGCAAAGGAAAAACAGAAAACCCCTGACGCGGTGGCCCATTTGCCGATTCTCTGGTGTAAATAACTCACACACGGCTTTGACATGAGTTTTCACGTTTTGTAAAACCAATTGTGCCTACTTTGAATAGAAGGATTGCGGACAGAGATATGGTTCCTGTCAGGATTAATTAGGAGCAAAGGCTTGCCTCCATATTGTCTTGGCTCTCATGCAAGAAAAAAAAAGAAAATTTGTGATGTGTGTTGCTTCCTCAGCCCCATCCTGGGTAAAATCAGAGGCGTGTACAGGGCAGGGAGAAGCTGGGGGGGGGGTTTTATTTCGTGCCTGCGTTGGACCTTGTTGAAAGATTAGAGCTGTGGATGCCTAGCCCTGGCCGACCACATCCTTGTGCCATTTTCCAGTTTTGCTCAGTTCCTGACTCTGGTACAGCAGAAGCATTTTCACATCTATGAAACCGCTATGTCTTGGTAAACTCCGGAAGGGAAGGAGGGAAGGGAGGACAAGGTTAAAATACTGTTCCGAGGACCTGGTCTCTCCACAGCGCAGGCTGGAGGTGGGAGCCCGTGGAAAGCCAGGTTCATCCACCGTCAGAACCCAGGCCAGGCTGCCAAGGCTAATATTCAGGACAAAGCCAGGGGCAGGGTGGGAATCCTATGGAGATGACCATCGTCTTGAGGTCTTCCTTCCAGGGCTCCATCCGGGCCAGAAGATGGCGAGAGACATGGGTGAGTCCCTGCTACCACCTCACCCTCAGGTTGCTTTTTTGGCTGAACAAGAAGGCTTCTCCCAGGCAGGAAGGGTGGGGCACAGAGACGTGAGCCAATGTGGATGACCTGGGGAGGGCTTTGCAGTTGAATCTCCTGAAAACGGCAAAGAAGTGCAGACCTCCGGGCAGTCTAGACTCAGATTCTGTAGACACTTCCCTTTGGCTGAGCCAAGCCAGGTTTGCTCAGAAACTGGGGTCCTTGAGATTGGATTCGATTGGAAGGAAAGACACAGGATTGCAATGTGCCGAACTCTGTGAGGACCAGGGTTTAGCTTGAGTTCCCCAGTCTGTCCACGAGGTCCAAGCCTGAGATCACTACGGCAACCACATGTCAGGAGGAAGACTGGTCAGCAACGCAGTGACCGTGCTGGAATAGTTTTGAAATATTTGAACTATTCTAATGCAAACTCTTCTTTCAGTGATATTTCACGTTGTATCTTACGTCATTTTATTTATGTAGATGTCTTTCCAGTTGACATTTAATTGGTGTTTAATTTGGTTTAAGTTGCTAATATTGTGTATGTATCTGAGTCTAGTGTGAGAATCATTACTCCATGCCTGTACATCCCACACCAAGGAAACTTTTTTGAGTGAGGACGCTGTGCCGTGCTGAGTCTGTGGCATGCCTTGGACATAAGCATATAGCTTGCCTTCTCCAGCTTGGAGGAAAAGTCTTAGAGGAATGCAAAGGTGGAGGGGCCCTCTGAGAATATGGAGCAACGACAGCTCTGTATCACCCCTCTTATGGAAAAACCCAGAATAACTACCCATGTTTTCTGTGACCTTAGATTGTGGAGGAACCGACAGATGTCGATTCTGCCAGCCACTCCTTCCCTAGTGGGCACCACACCCTTGCCCCCCATCCTTCCTGGGCACCTGGTATTCAGATGCTAGGGGAATATTAATCAGGGTCCAACTAGGAAAACAGAAACCCTTCTCTGCAGTTAACAGAGAGGGAAGTAAAAGCAGGATGGTGCCCCTGCACTGGATCCCGGCACAGGCAAAGAACATTAGTGGAAAGGTGATGAAATCCAAATAAAATCTGTCATTTAATTACTGTAGCAGTGTTAATTTTTTTCTTTCTGGCGGATGTGCTGGGGTCGTGTAAAGCATAAACATTAGAGGGATCTGAATGAAGGGCATATGGGAACTCTCTGTATCTCTGCAACTCTTCTGCAAATTTAAATTTATTCCCAGGTAAGAAGTGTGTTTAAAAAATGAATTAGTCGGCCGGGCGCGGTGGCTCACGCCTGTAATCCCAGTACTTTGGGAGGCCGAGGCGGGTGGATCACGAGGTCAGGAGATCGAGACCATCCTGGCTAACACGATGAAATCCCATCTCTACTAAAAATACAAAAAATTAGCCGGGCGTGGTGGCGGGCGCCTCTAGTCCCAGCTACTCGGGAGGCTGAGGCAGGAGAATGGCGTCAACCTGGGAGGCGGAGGTTGCAACGTGCAGAGATCGTGCCACTGCACTCCAGCCTGGGCGACAGAGCGAGACCCTGTTAAAAAAAAAAAAAAAAAAAAAAAAAAAAAAAGAAAAGAAATTTCTTTCCCCAGATACCCTGGCGTGGTATCTCTAGGGCATGGACGCAATGCAGCCATGTTGTTTGCTAAGGCGTAACAAGGGTGGCCATTGCTCTAGTTCCCAGTAAGATCCTCATTTCCAGCTGAGACCTTGTCAGCCTGGACCTCGCTGTTCACATCACTATCAGCATCTTGGTCACAACCATGTTATCAGTTTCCAAGACGTTTCAAACATTCCCTTCTCTTCCTGTCTTCCTCTGGGCCCTCCAAATAACATGAAGTCTATTCCGTTAACAAATTTCAAGTGAACAAGACGTTATTATTGATGATTGATAGGTTGTATGTTGTGCAGCAGATCTCTAGGTCCTGTTTGCTAATAACTGCCCATTTCCCCCTCCTCCCAGACCCTGTGACCACCATTCCCTGCTGTGATGTCGTGACTCTGGTGACTTTGCAGACCTCCTGTGACATCATGCAGAATTTTGTCTCTGCATCTGCATTGCTTGGTGTGATATCCTCCGGGTTTGTCTGTGTTGTCGCCCGTGGCAGAATTTTCTTCCTTGTTTAAGGCTGCATAGTATTCCCGTGTGCGTGTGTACCACATTTTCTACATCCATTCATCTGTCAATGGACATTTAGATGATTTTCACGTCTTAGCTACTGTGAATAGTGCTACAGTGATCAGGGGAGTTCAGATGGTTCTTTACATACTGATTTTTTTTTTTTTTTTTTTTTGAGACAGAGTCTTGCTCTTCTTGCCCAGGCTGGAGTGCAATAGTGCAATCTCAGCTCACTGCAACCCCCGCCTTCCGGGTTCAAGCGATTCTCCTGCCTCAGCCTCCCAAGTAGCTGGGATTACAGGCACCCACCACCACACCCAGCTAATTTTTTTGTATTTTTAGTAGAGACAGGGTTTCACTATGTTGGCCAGGCTGGTCTCGAACTCCTGGCCTCAGGTGATCCACCTGCCTTGGCCTCCCAAAGGGCTGGGATGACAGCCATAAACCACCATGCCTGGCCTGTTTATTTTAAATATAGACCCAGAAGTGGGATTCTTGGGCCATATGATAGCTCTATTTTTAATTTTTTGAGGAACCTCCCCACTGTTCTCTATAGTGATTGCCCAATTTTTAATTCCCACTGAAGTACGCAAGGGATCCAGTTTCTCCACATCCACACCAACACTGTCTCCCGAAAAAAATAGTATGTGTTGTAGGATATTTTTTAACGTGTTAAATAACTTGTTGGGATTTTAGCAAAGATCACAATATGAAATACTTGGGGAAGGATTTCTATGGCTCCCATTTCTAATACGGGGAAACGTCAGCTTCTACTTTTGTCACGTCTTGCCCAAGAGCTGCAACCGTTGACTTGTGGAGTTGGGATGGTGTCCAAGTCAGTTGGTTGCCCGACCTTTATTCTGCCTTGTCCCATAGATTTAGAAAGAGGCTGAGACATCGGGTACCTAGTTTAGGGTCATCTGATCCTAAGCCACATTTAGGGTAAGTGACATTTTTCAGAAACCAGCGCCCTCACTCTTGTCTCACTAGTGGGAAGAGGGGAAAGAACAGGACAGAAAGCTCTTCCTCTTGTGTGAGGCAGCTGCTGTGGAAACCCCACAGGCAGGAGGCCCCTGGCCAGCACATCCTGTCAGCTTGCGTCTGCTGCAGAGTTCTGTCCTTGCACTGGCCAGACTGCTGGGACCGGGGCCATGTCTCCCCACCCCACCGCCCTCCTGGGCCTAGGTGAGTCCTGAAAGCAGCGGGGAGGCTGGAAAGGGGGTCGGGAGGTCTGGAAAGTTCCCTGCTGAAGCCTGACTCCAGTGCAGAAGATTCTGGGGAGGAAAGTGTCCTCCTCCCCCAAGACTGCTCTGCTGCTCTCCCTGGGGCCTAAGTCTCACCAGAGAAGACCTTGTCCTAAAACAGGGGCCTGGGTGTGGGGATGAGGTCAGCTTTAAGAAGGGCTGGGGAGCAGGAGCCTTTTGGAAGAGGAGACTTTGGGATTTATCTTGAAACCATTTTGCAGCAAGAAGGATTACACTGAGATAGTGATGTCGAGGAGGGTTGGTTTGGTCATGATGAAATGCTGAATGCCCCCCAGCTCCATCCAGCCCCCTTTTGATAGCAGCCCCGTAAGGAGACTGGGTGGTGGGCATTTTTCTCACTGGGGCTTCTCTTCCAGTGCTCTGCCTGGCCCAGACGATCCACACACAGGAGGGTGAGTCACACCTTCATCCCATCTTCCCCGTCCCCTCTGGCACCCCAAGGGCAGTTCTGGGTAGGAGTGATGTCGATGCTTAGAGGGCCTGGAGGGATCCCTTTAAGTCTACCCTAGATTGCAAACTATTCCAAATGTAAAATGCATAACCCTCAACCAGTTCTCTCTCTCATCCTCCACCTGTCTTATTTTGCCTTTCTTATTTTCAAAAATTTTATTTTTAATTGACAAATAATTGTATATGTTTGAAGGGTACGTTGTGATATGATGACATAGGTACACATGGTGGAAAGATTAAATAAAGCTGATTAACATGCCAGTCCCATCACATACTTATTTTATTGTGATGAGAATATTTTTTTTTTTTGAGACGGAGTCTCGCTCTGCCGCCCAGGCTGGAGTGCAGTGGCTGGATCTCAGCTTACTGCAAGCTCCACCTCCTGGGTTCACGCCATTCTCCTGCCTCAGCCTCCCACGTAGCTGGGACTACAGGCGCCCGCCACATCGTCCGGCTAGTTTTTTGTATTTTTTAGTAGAGACGGGGTTTCACCGTGTTAGCCAGGATGGACTCGATCTCCTGACCTCGTGATCTGCCCGTCTCGGCCTCCCAAAGTGCTGGGATTACAGGCTTGAGCCGCCGCGCCCGGCCGAGAATATTTTAAATCTCCTTTGAGTACTTTTGAAATATACAATAAATTATTATGAACTATTGTTCTGCTGTGCAATAGATCTGACAAACTCACTCCTCCTGGCTAGTTGAAACTTTGTATCATTTGATCAGTGTCTCTCCCATGTTATTGGAGGCCCTGCAGCCTCCAGTAACCACCATTCTACTCTCTACTTCCGCGTGATCAACTTTTCTTAGATTCCACAGATAAGTGAGATCATGCAGGAATAACTGTCTTTCTGTGCCTGGCTTATTTCACTTAGCATAATGTCCCCCGGTTCATCCATGTTGTTGCAAATGATACAACGTCCTTCCTTTTTTAGGGTTGAATAATATTCCACTGCATAGACACACCACATTTTCCTCATCCATTCATTTGGCAGTGACACTCGAGTTACTTCCAGGTCTTGGCAGCTGTGAGTAGCTCTGCGGTCACCCTGGGAGTGCAGGAGTCACCTCCACACACCGATTTCCACAATGAGAATTCAAACCCAACACAACAAGGTTGAGCCCGGCAGTGTTCCCCAGACGAGCCCACATTGTTCTTGGTGGGGAACAGGACAGTCACAAAGGGCAGACTCTGAACATTCCATCTCTTCTCCATCCTCCTAGATGGATCATGTCACCCAGTCCTAGTGATTTCACTCTCAATTTTTCTCATCTTTCCCTCTCTCTTCATTGATTTTCCTGTGTCTCCCCCTGGTGACAGCCCCTCTCCCCTCCGTGGCTCCCCGAGGCCGGCCTTAGCCTGTCCATGCCACTGCTGTCCGCTCCCTTCCTGACCCCAGGGACGCTGTGATTTGCGAAAGCACATGACCATTGTACTTTCCACCGTTTTTAAACTGTATTCAAAAATTTTCATTTAATATCTCATTGTAAGATGAATTTTTTTTTTCTCAGAGCCCTTCCCCTGTTTATCTTCAGATAGAATCAGACCCGTGTATCTGTCTTTGGTCTAGACATGCCCATTTTCCCAGCCACATCCTGTCCCTGAGGACTTTGCAGAGGAGGTCAGCTCCACCGCCCACCTGTCCCCTAGATTCCTGCGCTTACCCACAGGAAACTTACTGCAGTTCGCAGCTGCAGATTTGGACAATTCTCCAAGCAGTATCTGTCCTCCCTTCTAGACGTCCACCTCCAAAGGGCAGGCACCCTGTGTGTATTTCTCACATTTGTGGAATTAGCAGCCCATGAAAAGCGTCTTTGAACGGATTGATAAGTAACTGAGATACGGTTAAAAGAAAGAAAAATGAACAAATGGATGGGTTTTGGGAGATGCAGGTCAAAGGATAGAAAATTTCATCTAGACAGGAAGAGTAAGTTCAGGACTGTGCAACATAAGGACTAGAGTTAATCACAATGTATCATATGCTTGACAATCGCTAAGAGGCAGATTTTAAATGTTCTCACCAAAAAAATTAACTATGCAAAGTAAGGTTATATGAATTAGCTTGATTCAGCGAGTCCACAGTGTATACCTGTACCAACACATCATGTTGTATGCCTTCAATATATGCAGTTTTAATCTGTCAGTAACAAAGAATGAGTGAAGACGGGATGAGCGAATTGAAGCCCTGCCAGCTCTCTGCCCTGCTCAGGGATTTTGCTAATTTTGACACAACCTTCCTGTTTCAGGACATCAAACCTGCCCTTCCTCCTCCACCCCAAGCCCAGTTGAGATAAACAGGGTTTTTCAAGAGCTTTAATAACAAGGAAATGCAAATTCGGCTGAGGAGAAAGTAGAAACTATAGAGGAAAACCCAGAGGTGGTGGCTCCACAGAGACCTGCATTAACAATGGGGACCTGTCATGGGCTGGGCATCTGCTGTGAGCAGATCAGGGCTGGGTCAGGGCTGGGTCAGGGCTGGGGGCTTCACCCTCACCCCACCGGACCCTCACAGGAGCCTGGCAACCCCCGTCCCACACTCAGTCTCACCCGGGGACCGGCCAGTGCCCTTCAGGCCCCAGCACGAGCCATCTCCAGAGCCCTCGCTTCCCTGTCCCTTGTCCTTCACAAATGACCCTGTCATCCCCGTCCTGTGCCTCTCTCCCGCCCTCTGTCCCTCTGGAAAGTGGCCCTGGGCTCTCAGCAGACATGAGGGGCCCCAGGCTGCTCTGACACTTCCCACGTGACCCTGAGCAAGGCCCAAGTTGTGAGCAAGTCTCAGGGTCCCTATTGTCAACTGGGAAAATAACTCCGCAGCGATGAGAATTCCCGCGCCTGTAGAAGGTGCAGGAGGCATGGCGATGTTCTAAGGCTGGGCTGTGGTCGTGGCTGCACAACACTACAAAATTGCTAAAATCACTGAAGTGTGATACTAAAATGACATGTGTGGCATGGTGACTTCCTACGGTGGACGCTGAGGTCCTTCTCTGCTTCCCTCCTAGGGCCCCTGCCCAGACCCTCCATCTCGGCTGAACCAGGCACCGTGATCCCCCGGGGGAGGCCTGTGACCCTCCAGTGCCGGGGCCCAGTTGGCGTTTACGCCTTCCGCCTGGAGAGGGAGGATAGATCTGAGCACAAAGATAATTATAATGTATCTCAAGCTAGTCCATCTGAGTCCGAGGCCAGATTCCGCATCGACTCAGTAAGTAAAGGAAATGCCGGACGTTATTGCTGCCTCTATAAAAAGTCCACCAGCTGGTCTAAGCGCAGTGACTACCTGGAGCTGGTGGTGAAAGGTGAGGATGTCACCTGGGCCTTGCCCCAGTCTCACCTCGGTCTTCAAGCTTGTCCCCAGGTCCCTGGACCCTGTTCCAGCTGCTACCCTCTCTCTGTGGCCTCCCTTGCCCTCCTCCTGACCCCCAAGCCCTCCTCTCCCCCTCTCCCTCTGCACACACCTCCCCTCTGCCTTCGCACCTGCTTAGGTCCCTGGAGCCCTGGTCTCCTCTGGACGCCACGGATGGCCTGGACACTCAGCCCCAGCATCCGGTGGGCTCAGAGCTGGCTCCGCTTGGCTGGGTGGGGAGTGGGTTCCCAGAGATTAGGGGGCGACCCCCCTGCAAGGGGATGAGTGTCTTTTCACACAGGATGGATGGTCTCACTTGTTATTCCTTTCCACTGAGCCAGAACCTGCCCCAGGCAATGTGCTTCTCCTGGCGTGGTTCATCTCCCATTGGGCAGAACACAGGGCCCAGGGATGGCCCTTGGTCAGGGCTGGACAATGCTTTGGGAAAACCTTTGGTATGTGACCACACACACCCCTATGTGTGCTCAGCCCGAGATGTCCTGGAGTCAAAGTCCACCGGAGAGGCTCCAACCCACCTTCATGTCCCCCCAGGACCTCAAAGGTCCCCTGAGGTCAAGCAGAGCTTGTGGTGGGAGGAGCAGAGGGAGTGAGCAGCCCCAGGGAGAATGGGGCAAGCAGCGGGGCTCTCCCCAGCCTCCTGTCCCTTGCCCCGTTTTCTCAGGAGTCTCGGGACGTTGTCTGAGATTGTGTGATGGCCATGCGGCCTTTGGACGGGGGCTCAGGGTGGAGGAGGGCAGGTTGGTTGGGACGGGTTCTAAATCCTTCTCTTGCCTCTGTTCACAGAAACCTCTGGAGACACAGACTCCCCTGTCACAGAGCCTGACTCCTCAGCTGGTCAGTAGCAGGGTCCTCAGCCGGAAGGGATTACAGGGGGATCTGTGCTGGGGATGCAGCTCCGGGTCCAGCCCTCTGCCCTGGGCTTGGAGTCAAGGACTAGGGAGGCCACGGGAAGGGACTGACACCCACCCAGCTCTGGGAGGTGGCTAATGCTCCTAGAGACCATAGCAACAATGGTACCGTGATTGCAACCTCGTTCCCTGCCACGAACCGTGGAAAGCACTTAATGCAAACACCGCTCTCCGGGGGAGGTACTAGTCTGATTCTCTAACTCCTCCTCCTCTCTAATATGCAAAACATAAACTAAAGTTTCTTGCTTAAAGTCACAAGGCTATGAAGGGGCAGGGGCAGGGGCAGGGGCAGGGGCCACCCACCGGGGGCAGCCCCACCCCAGACTTTCGGGCTCACCCGAGCCCCACGCTGCCCCCTTGTGGGCGTGGCCTCACCGTTCACCCCGCTCTGCACCTGATGGAGGGACTTAGAACTCACCTTCCAACCTGGGACACCCGGAGAGGGACGGTGATGCTCCTATTGGCTCTGTGATCTCCGGGGGAGGCCTGAACAGTGGAGGAAGGTCCCGTAGGAGGAGGAAGGTGCCACAGGGAGGGGACGTAGCCTGTGAACGGTGACCAGGATGAAGCCATGAGGCTTCCCTTCCATCTGGCTCTGCCTTGGACTCTGTGATGGGAGAGAAGCTACCCCAAGTCCCTGGGTCTCAAGTTGTCCATCTCCCCCTGTGATCTGTGACTAGAACCTCCTAGGGGAGCACACGGGGTCATAAGACATCCGCGGACCCTTCTCCACCTGGGTTTCCATCACCAGAGTGGTCGTCCTTGGACCTAGACTCAGTGATGGCCTGTGAGGCTCAGGCTGTGAGCTCAGGCAGGTGCGACCAGGGGCTGAAGCCACACGGGGAGGTGGGAAGAGCGATGCTGTGCTCCATCCGGACCCCCTCAGAGGCTCCTGGGCTGCTGGGGCACAGCAGGACGTGCTCCTGAGTCCAGCCGACCTGGTTCAAGTCCAGTGTCTGGTTTTTATTAGCCTTCTGTCTGCGGGAGTATCTTGCCTCTCTTTCTCTCCCTCTCTCCCTCTCCTTCCCTCTCTCCTCTCTCATCTTTCATGCAGAGACATATAAAGCTTGCGAGGACAGACCCTCCTGCAGCCAGATTGCTGGGTTCATGGTTCAAATCCCGGTGGTTCTGCCACTCCCTGGCTCTATGCCTGACAGTGACTCACCCAAACCTCCTGTGTCCCAAATTCCTCACGTGAAACACAGGCGATAAAAGAGCTGTCCCGGTAGAACCGTTTAGGGGAGACTTGAGTTCAGGTATCCACGGCGCTGACATCAGTGCTGATTAGAAAGCCCCAAAGGATGGGTGCTGCTATTAATACTGAGGAAGTATTTTGTCCTCACAGGGACTGTGACAGGCACTGAAGGCTCTGGGTGTGATGCACCGTGNTTATATAAAACTATAATAGAAAAAATATTTTATATTTAATTATAGGTTTAGATCTAATATAAATTATACATTATATATTATAGTGAATATATGTAACATATAAGTTATTATAAATCATATACAATTAACACTATACACATTAAATATGTCTATGTCAAGATTACATAATTTTAAAATATATTTGTTATATGTTATACATTTGCATAATACATGATACATATAGCTATAAATAATATAAAATGTATAATATTGCACATATACAATACATATGCCATTTTAAATGGTGGCAAATGTTATGAAGACCAAGCCCAGGAAGTCATGGTGTAGAATAACGGGTGGTGTCCTGGACCTTGGAACGTGGACGAGGCATAAGAGAAAGCATACTCCAAGAGAGAATGTCTGCCTTTCTTGAAGGATGTTGAAGATGCTACCTAGGCAGCGGGGGAGGGGAGGGACGCTGTTCCTGGAAGAGAGACGCTTGGCTCAGACCCTGGGTTTTGGGGAGCCCCGCAGGACCCCATTTGGTTACCTGTGAATTGGGTAGTGGCGTGCACTGTGCAGAGCAGGGTGAATGTTCGAGGAGATGACAGGCGGGCCTGCAATGCGCTGCGCAGGGAGCGTGGGCGGTGCCGCACACACTCGCCCGCCCGCTAGCTGCAGGGCTTCAGGAAACAGGAGCAGCGTGGGCGGTGCCGCACACACTCGCCCGCCCGCTAGCTGCAGGGCTTCAGGAAACAGGAGCACATCTGAACTTGGATTCTTCCCACAGGAGGGCGGGTTACATCCCCATCAGGGGGTTGCCGTGAGGGCAGATAAAATCAGACACGGGGATTCTTGCACTCTGGTAGGAATCCAGAAGGAGGTCAGGGAGGGAAAGTCTCACTTCCTCTTCTTGCAGGTGCTTGGTCTCTGCCTAGATCCACAGAGGGCAGAGAGCAGTGATGTCTACCACAGCTTCACGCCCAGGAAACACGCTGTATCTGCACCGTCCAGTAGGGATGGCATCAGACACATGGGGTCACTGAGCCCTCGAGATGCAGACAGTGCTGCAGGCTTCTCACACCATTCAACTTTGAATACATTTAAATATCAATAGCTACATGTGACTCTCATACTGGATAGTAGATGTAGAAAGTTTCCATCATCACAGAAGACTCTGCTTAACGGTGCTGGTCTAGAAGGAGCGGTCAGGGTCCTGGGGAGTGAAGAGAGATCCCCACAGTGGACATGGGAGGACTCAGAGCCTTCTCTGTCCAGCTCAGGACTAACTCCACTTCCTTCTAATTCCTCCCTCCCAGGACCCACGCAGAGGCCGTCGGACAACAGTCACAATGAGCGTGAGTGATGGGGACTATGGAGCGTGAGCCTGGCGTGTGCCTCCTGGGGAAGGAGAAAGAGGTTGGGCTTTGGGGTTGGTCAGATTCCCACTCTGCCGATGGCCCCGGCTGTGTCCCTGTGCAGAGGACCCCAGCACTCAGGACCCCGGTGGTGGAAGAAGGGGATAACGATCCCTGTGCTGCAGGACTATTATTTACCTGAGAGATTTTATATGTTAGTAAGTTTATGACACGCACGTGACATGTGTGTGGTATACAGTAGGTGCTCAATAAATGCACACTGCTGAAAACCTGTTTCTGTCTTTCTTAGATGCACCTGCTTCCCAAGGCCTGAGTGCTGAGCATCTTTATATTCTCATCGCGGTCTCAGTGGTCTTCCTCTTTTGTCTCCTCCTTCTGGTCCTCTTTTTCCTCCATCGCCAGAATCAGATAAAGCAGGGTAGGTCTCCGGGGCAGGGTGGAGTGACCTGGGGAAGCTGTCAGGAGAGGCTAGGAAGAAGGTCTCCTTACTTTTTTTTTTTTTTTTTTTTTTTTTTT
>NW_016822352.1:69935-84211 GCF_001698545.2 Rhinopithecus bieti | reverse complement strand
AGATCAGACTGTTACTGTGTCTATATAGAAAGAAGTAGACATAAGAGACTCCATTTTGTTCTGTATTTGAGATGCTGTTAATCTGTGACCCTACCCCCAACCTTGTCCTTGCAAGAGACATGTGCTATGGTGACTCAAGGTTTAAAGGATTTTGGGCTGTGCAGGGTGTGCTTTGTTAAACAAATGCCTGAAGGCAGCTTGCTGGTTAAAAGTCATCACCATTCTCTTAATCTCAAGTACCCAGGGACAGGTACACTGCCAAAGGTCACAGGGACCTCTGCCTAGGAAAGCTAGCTATTGTCCAAGGTTTCTCCCCATTTGATAGTCTGAAATATGGCCTCATGGGAAGGGAAAGACTGATCGTCCCCAGCCTGACACCCATGAAGGGTCTGTACTGAGGAGGACTAGTGTAAGAGGGAAGAAGGCCTCTTGGCGGTTGTTGGTGGTTGAGATAGAGAAAAGCATCTGTCTTCTGCCCGTCCCTGGGCAATGGAACATCTCCGTGTAAAACCTGATTGTCTGTTCTGTTTACTGAGAAACGAGAAAACTGCCTTAGGGCGAAAGGTGGGACTTGCTAGCGCAATGCTGCTCTTAATGCACTAAAAAGGTTTATGGAGATGTTTACATGTGCATATCAAGGCACAGCACTTTTCCTTAAACTTAAGTCACAGAGATCTTTATTCATATGCCTTACTGCTGACCTCCTCCCTATGATGATCCTATTATCCTGCCACTTCCCTTTTTTCTAAAATGGCAAAGATAATTCTCGGTAAATACTAAGGGAACTCAGAGACCGGTGCTGGCGTGGGTCCTCTGTATGCTGAGCGCGGGTCCCCTGGGCCCACTTTTTCTTTCTCTATACTTTGTGTCTCATTTGTTTTCTCAAGTATCTGGTTCCACCTACCGAGAAACGCCCACAGGTGTGGAGGGGCAGGTCACCCCTTCAGACCCCACCTGAGAAGAACTGCACGTGTAAACCAATCATCAAAACACTTAAGACAGTTTGGCTCTGTGTTCCCGCCCACCTCTCATCTTGAATTGTAAGCCCTACAATCCCCGCGTGTCAAGGGAGAGACCAGGTGGAGGTAATTGAATCATCAGGGCAGTTTTCCCCATGCTGTTCTTTTGATAGTGAGCGAGTTTTCATGACAGCTGATGGTTTTATAAGTGTTGGGTAATTCCTCCTGTATTCGTTCTCCTTCCTGCCCGCTTGTGAGGAAGGTGCTTGTTTCTCCTTTGCCTTCTGCCATGATTGTAAGTTTCCTGAGGCCTCCCCAGCCATGCTGAACTGTGAGTCAATTAAACCTCTTTCCTTTATAAATTACCCAGTCCGGGGAGGTTCTTTGTAGCAGTGTGAAAACAGAGTAATGCAACATTGTACCCCGTACATATATGCCATTATTATCTGTCAGTGAAAAAAAGAATACGAAAAAAATCCCGGAAAAGCAAACCAAACAAATGAAAAATCCTAGAAAAGAAGCCCGCGTGCCCACTACAAAGAGAATATTTTTAAAGTATTATATTATATATATATAGAGAGAGAAAGATTTTAAGAATTCAGCAAAACTCAGCCAGCTCTTTCTATGGGGCAGTTGCTAATTTAGTTGTAGGCAAACATGGACACATTAAATTCTCCTACAAACCCTTCACAGCGCACTCTATTATTTTCCTCAATAAAAAAAAAAAAACTATGGACCAAGACATGCAGTAACCTGTCCAAGGTCGGCCAAGTCTCAGAGGCAGGGGCTTCAGATCCGGGTGAGGCTCCTGATTCCATATTATGAATCCCGGGACGGGCTGCAGCTCAGTCTGCTGGGAGGTTTCTGTCCTGGTTCAAAGAGGGTGGGTGCCTGGCTGGCCTACCCAATTTTAATTTGTACTAAGCTTGAATTTTCTATTTGTGTTCAGGTTTAATTTCCTCCTGTGATCTGCTCTTTATTGCTGTACTCTCTGTCTTTGCTTTCTTGGGTTAACATCATGACTGATTTTCCCTGTTCTTCACGTGGGACACATTCTCCCTGCTCTGTCTCTGTCCTTGTCTCTCTCTCCTCCTGTCTTTCTGTCTCACAATGTGTTTCTGTCTCTCTCTCTCTCTCTGTCTCTCTCTTTTTTTTTTGAGACAGAGTTTCGCTCTTGTTGCCCAGGCTGGAGTGTAATGATGTGATCTCGGCTCACTACAACTTCTGCCTCCCAGGTTCAAGCAATTCTCCTGCCTCAGCCTCCCGAGTAGCTGGGATTACAGGCATGCACCACCACACCCAGCTAATTTTTTGTATTTTTGTTAGAGACGGGATTTCTGCATGTTGGTCAGGCTGGTCTCAAACTCCCAGCCTCAGGTGATCCACCCACCTCGTCCTCCCAAAGTCCTGGGACTACAGGCGTGAGCCACTGTGCCCAGCCATCTCTGTCTCTTTTTCTGTATCCCTGTCTTTCTTTTCTGGTTGTTTTTCAACCATCAGCCAGGTGTTTTCTCCCATAACGTCTTGTTTGTTTGACTCTGAGGTTGACAGGTGGGTAAATGAACTCTTAGCAGAAGGTGGACAGTCTGGACATAGGAGAGGATGTGTGAATTTTTCTACCCCTCACAGAGTACAGGAGAGCTGAGCTGAGCAGATGCCACTGTCTGCTCCAGTGTAAGGAAGTCCGGGAAGTTCAGGCAGTGAGGTCACAGTGGAAAGCAGGACAGATATAGTTTAGGGGAAATTAAGCAAAAATATCACACTGTTATTTCTTGAAGTATTAGTGGGAGGAGGATGGGCCCAGAGAGAAGACAGAAAATCAGATGCAGGGGACTGTCTTTTCTTCTTCACCCTCCAACCTGCCCAATGCAGGGGCCAGAACTCAGGGTGATGAGGTCTGGGGACATTGCTGTGTGGAGATGTCCCTCCTGCTGCACAGCCCTCAAGCACCACCTGGGCAGTGCAGTATTGAACTCACCTGGCAGTGCAGTGTGGCCAGGCAGAGAGGGAGGGCCTACCCTGTGCTTGTGACCCCACCCCAATTCTCCTGGGGTGTGAGCACTAGGAGGCTGCAGTAGGGCCCAACGTGGAAGGGAGGAGAGGCCTCACCTGGGCCAGATGGGGCAGCAGCATATACTCCCAGACGTCCCTGTGAGTATCCAGGGCACAGGCCAGGGGTCTGACCTTTCCTTTCTTGGAGCCGTGGGCCAGCTGGGCAAGGTGTTGAGAGAAAGATTACCCAGTGACCTTTATTAAAGCAAAATAGGGAGGGCTTTATTCAGAACCATCACTGTAGGTACAAGGACCACAGCGGTGGGATTTTGTAGTAGGGGAAATAAAATGGGCTTGACATTGAATACAGCTTGAACAAGTGAGAATGTTTGTCATACAAACTATAGGGTGGATATATATATATATATTTATTTTTTTTTTTTTTTACCTTTTAGTGTCAAAACTGAACATAGAAAATAAATCCATGAAGTGGGGATATTTTCTGAGGGTGTCCAGGGCTGCCTGACACCTCTTGTCTACCTTCTCTGTCATAGCCCCATTTAAAACACTCCCTCTGGGTGAATACACCAAACCTTACAGCCTTTGCTCTCTTGCTCGGAAGAGCATGTTTCACTCTTGGCTCCTGCTTACACACCTGCCGTCCACTGGAAACTACTACTGAGGACATTTGAAAATAGTTGTGGTGATAGCATGTTGTATTTTGGTTGGTGATGCCAGTTAGTCTCTGAAAACTTTCTGTGATGAGTATAAAATTATACACCTTCATCTCCTTTGTTATAGGATCTGGGAAGCAGGATGCACTTGATTGCACCAACAATTCTATGTTCATAGAAAATTTCTGGCGTCTGTGTGAAGAAAGTAAACTATATCTTCCACTTAAACAAATAAAATGTCTTTTTGATAAAGGTGACTATATGTTTAAGGCTTAGGGAGGAGGAATCATCAAGGAATGTAAATGTGTTGATGTCTAAATGCAATTCTGACACTTAACCAGATTTAAAAGTGCTTTGAGAGTCCCCAAAGCTCTGCACCTGCTCCAGATCCACTGGGATTTAGAGCTAAAGCTTCCTAAAACTGTTGTTCTGCTCAGTCCTTCAGCCGTGAAAACCTGTTCTGTTCCGATTGCTAAGATCTAACTTGTAAGAGCTGCGGGATGGGAATTTTCCTGTTGCTGTTCCAAGAAGTAAAATGTGCCTCATTTGGTCCTACGTTCTACCTCCATAAAAATCACTTTGATAAAGAAAGGAGAAGGTCTTTACTTTTTCACAAATTATTACAGTTCTTTAAGGGCATATTCACAGATATTTTCTTGTTGCCTTTATTTACCATCCAGCTCCATTTATTTAGTACACTGTATATATTCATTTGTGAGATTGCTTTCTGCTTTTATAGACCACTCCTCTTTCTCCTATTTGGATTTATTGATTGATCTCTAGAACAAAGTTGCTAAATTTATTATCTTTGTTGTGATAAAACATTTTCTTCCCAACAAAAGAAAAAGATTTGTGCACATAGACTACATGAAATGTGTATTATTTTCTCATTCTTCCACCTTCTCCCCATCCTCTGTAACACTGGGGTCAAACTTATTGGTTATTATACATTCTTTCAGAAATGTCTTTGATTTTCTAAAGCATCTTTTTCTTTTAACTAATCTGTACTTTACCAAGATTCTAATTTCCCCAATTCTCAGTTAAATCACATCATAACTTAATAACTTGTTCATTATTAGAGTAAACAAATACAATGTTTTCAAGAATAAAGATGGTCCTATTTTGATGAGTCCTAATTTGAATTCTTTAAAACCATTTACATTTTGGATACTTATAAAATTTTCTGTTCAATTAAACATGACTAAGAAAGCCATATATTTTACTTTGCATGATATAAATATAGAAGGATTCTCTTTTCATTCTACTTTAATTTTTGGCAAATTGAGAAACCATAATTCATTTATTTCTGTGTAGAATTAAAAAAGCAAGGCTGGAATCAGAACAATTATTATACAAATTGAAGGTGTGACCCTGAATTAAACATTTGGCTAATGAATGTATTTTACATAAAAATCACCTGCACTTTCAAATTTATTTTTGAAATATTTTGACCATATTGGCCAGGCTGGTCTTGAACTCCTGACCTCAGGTGATCTGCCTGCCTTGGCCTCCCAAAGAGCTGGGATTACAGGCGTGAGCCACTGCACCTGGCTTACGACTCGTTTTTGAACTAACTTCTACTCATACACTAAGTTCCTAGTGTATTTTATACCTATATGTCTCAAGCTCTTTAGTTTTTAAATTCATAGATAAAATCAATTTTTATCTGTACAACTGTTTATTTATCTATGTACCAAATACTTCACATTATTTGGTAGACTGTGCTATATTCTTGGCTCAGTATAACCCAATTGTATCTATAATTTTAAAAATACTTGGTAAAGCTATTTACCCTATTATGAACAATATTATTTTGCTGTCTTCTTTGTTACCAGCACAGGGCATTTGGGAATGTTGGCGTTTGGTTATAAAATACCTCGTTTATGCACACATATTTTGTTGGTTAAACTCTTTAAAATATTAAGCTTCCCCATGCAGGATAATGGTTTCTGTGCATTTCTTCAGTCTAATTTTAGGACCCCTATTTTCTTGTGAAATTTCTTCCATGTTTGTTTGAATGCTTGATTAGTACAATAACACACATTTTCTTAAGCTATTTTTTCTCCAAAATTTTAAATACAACACTGTGTCTACAAAGATCTGTAAATTATTGCTTACCTAGTGTTTGTGTATTTTCAAAACTCACAAATAATTAGTAAGTATTCATTTCATTCAGTTTACCAATTTATGTAGCAATTATGCAACCAGTTCATACCAAAATGTTAAGGAGGTGATTGCTTTCATTGCCTAGTCTGTATTCCACTTTCTGCTTTTTCTTTCCTCTTTAATCATATTTACTAGCTATATACTGAATTTTAAACGTGTGGATTTTAGCATTGTGGTTTTACTTCTTAATAATTTCTGTGTTCTGCTAATTATATCGAGTGTAATAATAAACAAGGTGCTCTTTAACACTGGAAAATAATAAAACGTAATACAAGAAGTAGTATCCCCTTAAGCCGGGCGCGGTGGCTCACGCCTGTAATTGCAGCACTTTAGGAGGCTGAGGCGGGTGGATCACCTGAAGTCGGGAGTTCGAGACCAGCCTGGTCAACATGGTGAAACCTCATCTCTACTAAAAATACAAAAATTAGCCGGGCGTGGTGGCGCATGCCTGTAGTCCCAGCTACTCGGGAGGCTGAGGCAAGAGAATCGTTTGAATTCGGGAGGCGGAGGTTGCAGTGAGCCGAAATTGCACCACTGCGCTCCAGCCTGGGCGACAGTGCAAGACTCCTTCAAAACCCACCCTCCCCAAAAAAAGAGGTAGTACCCCTTTGATATACAGCAGGCTTGCCCATTACTGAGTTCAGGAGTGGGTGTCCGCATGTCTTACCTGAGTAACAGACATAATTTGCTAACCTGTTTTGAGATGGGGTGTCACTCTGTCACCCAGGTTGAAGTGCAGTGTATTTAAATATGTATATATTTAAAATACCTATTTTAAAATATGTTTATTTAAGGTGTACAGCTTGATGGTTTTCTATAGATAAATGTATAGATAGTGAAACAATCACAATTAAAATAATTAACACACCCGTCATCTCACATAATTGTGTGTGGGGGGGGGGGTTGGAATACTTAGAATCTGCTCTCAGCAAATTTCGTGTTGTTACCCGTAGTCACCATGCTATCCGTTAGCTCTCCAGAATTTATTCATCTTGGAGAATTGAAGCTTTCTACTCTTTGACCTACATTTTCTCATTTCCCCATTGTCAGCCCCTGGTGGCCATCATTCTACACTTGGCTTTTAGAGTTTGACTGTTTTAGATTCACACTTACATGACATCATAAGGCATTTGTCTGTCTGTGTCTGGCTCATTTTACTTAGTGTAATGTCACCTGGGTTCAACTATCTTCTTTCAAACTATAGGATTTCTTTCCTTTAAAAGGCTGGACAGTATTCCATGATATGTATATGCCACATTCCCTTTATCTTTTTATCCATCGATGAACATTTATGTTGTTTCTGCATGTTGGCTATTGTGAATAATGGTGCAATACATATAGGAGTGCAGATATCGCTTTAAGATGTTGATTTCGGTTCTTTTGGATGAGTATCCAGAGTTGAAAATGCTGTGTCATAGTTTGAGTTTTAAGTTTTTAAGAAGCTTCCATTCTGTTATGTTGTTATCTATCATAACTGCACCAACCTGCATTTTCACTAACAATGGCCAAGGGTTGTTGGATAACGTCCTTCCCAGCACTTGCCATATTTGGCTGTTTTTATAATAGCCATCCTAACCGGAGTGAGGTGGCATCTCCCTGTGATTTCAATGTGCATTTTTCTTTATTGTTGTGAGATGGAGTCTCACTCGGCCACCCAGGCTGGAGTGCAGCGGCGCAATCTCAGCTCACTGCAACCTCCGCCTCCCGGGTTCAAGGGATTCTTCTGCCTCAGCCTCCCGAGTAGCTGGGATTACAGGCGCCCGCCACCACGCCCAGCTAATTTTTGTATTTTTAGTAGAGATGGGGTTTCACCACGTGGGCCAGGCTGGTCTCGAACTCCTGAGCTCACATGTTCCACCTGCCTCAGCCTCCCAAAGTGCTGGGATTACAGACTTGAGCCACTGTGCCTGACCTCAATATGCGTTTTTCTAATAATTAGTGATGCTGAATACCTTTTCATATACTTGTTAGCCATTTATATGTCTTCTTTGGGAAAATGTCTATTCACATTCTTTCCCCGTTTTAAAATCGGTAATTTGTCACTTTGCTATTGAGTTGTATCAGTTCTTTACATATTATGGATATTTAATCAGATATATGGTTGGCAAATATTTTCCCCCATTTTATACTTTCCCTTTTCGTTATCTTGATTATTTGCTTTGAAGAAGCCTTTAGGGTTGATGTAGTCGCACGTATTTATTTTTACTTCATTTTTTTTGCCTGGGATTTTGGTGTCATATCAAAAATACTGTCATTGAGACCTATGTCAAGGAAGTTTTCCCTGTGTTTTCTTCTAGGATTTTTCTGGTTTCAGGTCTTTTGTTTAAATTTTTAATCCATTTTGATTTGATTTAATTTTTTTTTTTTTTTTTTTTTTTTTTTTTTTTTTTTTTTTTTTTTTTTTGAGCCTGAGTCTCACTCTGTCGCCCGGATGGAGTCAGTGGCCGATCTAAAGCTCACTGCAAGCTCCCGCCTCCCAGGTTCACTGCCGATTCCCTGCCTCGCCTCCCGATGAGCTGGGACTATAGGCGCCCGCCACCTCGCCCAGCTAGTTTTTTGTATTTTTTAGTAAGACGGGGTTTCACCATGTAGCCCAGGATGGTCTCAATCTCCGTGACTCGTGATCGCCCGCTCGGCCTCCCAAATGCTGGGATTACAGGCTTGAGCCACCGCGCCCGGCCCAATTTATTTTTTGAACAGTGTTAGATAATGGTCCAACTTCATTCTTTTTGATGAGAATATCCAGTTTGGCATATAATTTAATTGAAGAGTGCCTCCTTCATTGGGGTTTTTTTTTTTTTTTTTTTTTTTTTTGAGACGGAATTTCAATCTTGGGTTGCCCGCGGAGGCAATGGTGCAATCTCGGCTCCACAGCAACCTCTGCCTCCCAGGTCAAGCGATTCTCCTATCTTGGCTCCTGGATAGCTGGGATTACAGGTGAACCACTGCCACCCCCAGTCTATTTTTGTATTTTTAGTAGAGAAAGGTGTTTTACCATGTTGCCAGGCTGGTCCTTGAACTCCTGAACCTCAGGTGATCCATCTGCTTTGCCTCCCAAAGTGTGGATTGACAGGTGTGAGCCACCGTGCCAGCATTGAAATCTTTACAGAAGGGGTTGCTTCCTGAAGGGTAGGGAGGAATCAGTTTTAATGTTTTCAAGCAGTATTGGGGTCATTGTGTGCCTTCTTGGGCGGTCATTGTGGAAGGATATACGTGGAAGGTTAAAGGGCCCACTGAAGTGGGTGAGAGAGAACAGACCGTTATTCCTTGCTCCTTCCCGCGGTGCCAATATTTTTTTTTTTTTTGGAATTGCAAAGAGAACATCCCCAAAACCGATGGAATCAGACCCAGTTTGAGACTAGAATAAGAGAATCTTTTATTCCTAAGGGACAGGGAGGTTGGGGAACTCATGGAGATGGTAATTCAAAGTTGAGTTTGCTCAGCTGCTCTTGAGATGAATACCTTAGCAAACTCTAAATAAATCTGGATTGATTCTCCTATTTATAAAAAGGCAGAATGTCATTTTGTGTGTGTGTGTGTGCTGTGTGTGTGTTGACACAGAGTCGTGGCTCTGTCATCCAAGCTGGAGTGCAGAGGCACAGTCTCGCTCACCTGCAGCCTCCACCTTCTGTCATCAGCTCAGAGTAGCTGGGATTACAGCTCTGTACCATAAGCCACGGCTAATTTTTTTTTGTTTTTTTTTAGTAGAGAGGGGGTTGCCTATGTGGCCAGGCCTGGTCTCAAACTCCTGACCTGCAGATGATGGCCTGCCTCGGCCTGCAAAGTGCGGGGATTTCCAGGCATGAGCATTGCGCCGGCCCGTTCTTGTTTTCAAAACTCCACTCATTCTCCTGAACTTATGTGCCGGCGACTTCCTAGGCAATGGACATGCCAGATGTACCTTTTCTTGCACTCCAGTTCCACTGCGGACTATTTTGTCTCCACTGTAACCGTGGCCGTTGGTGTTGAGGATGAACAGAAGCAAGAGTTCTCTGAGCAGGTTTCTATGAGCAACCAGATTGTCGCCCATGGTAGGGGCAACTGCAGGAACTGAAAGTTAATCTCCCCTGGGTATGACACCCACCGTTACTTTCCTCAAAATCTCCACTTTCCCTCCCAAAGAAATACGGCTCCCCAGATTGAACCCAC
The DNA here is from genome assembly GCF_001698545.2 of Rhinopithecus bieti. NCBI lineage: Eukaryota > Metazoa > Chordata > Mammalia > Primates > Cercopithecidae > Rhinopithecus > Rhinopithecus bieti. The sequence continues at coordinate 74,271 of NW_016822352.1, read as the reverse complement.
CACGTGGGTTTGGGGATGTGAAACAAGGGAAATGAAAGAGAAGGAATATTTAGATTTCAACCACACCGGGAACTCAAGGAACTTGCTGTAGCCGACTCCGAGAAAGAAAGGCCCAGGCTAATTTGAGGAAAAAGATAAAAGATACACAAGTCCATTTTTAGAATCCAAGGGGCCTGGAGTTGTATTATATGATGGATTGTTGTATTTATGTTTTTAGCAGCAAACACTCATAGAAAAGTACTTTGGACACCTTGGGGGTTTTGTGTAACTTGACTCCAGTCCTGGTGGTGAGTGTGGAAGCTCCTATCTCAGGATCCTCGTTTTAGGGAATATCACTACTGATCTGGATTTTTTTTTTTTTGAGACGGAGTCTCCGCTGGTCACCCAGGCTGGACAGTGCAGTGTGCGGTCCCGGGCTCATGCAAGCACTCCGCCTCGCCGGGTTCACCCATTCTCAGCATTCTCCTGCCTCAGCCTCCCGATTTCCGAGTAGACTGAGACTACACGCGCCCGCCACGTGCGCCCGGCAATTTTTTGTATTTTTAAGTAAAGATGGGTTTTCACCAGTGTTAGCCCCAGGATGGACTGCCCCCGTCTCGATCTCCTGACCTCGTGATCGCACCGCCTAGGCCCGTCCAAAGTGCTGGGATTTCAGCGTTGAGCCACTGGGCCCAGCCTGCTCGTCTGAATTAATAACTCCAGACAGTTTTTTTTTTTTTTTTTTTTTTTGAGACGGAGTCTCACTCTGTCACCCAGGCTGGAGTGCAGGGGTGCGATCTCGGCTCACCGCAAGCTCCGCCTCCCGAGTTCAAAGCATTTCTCCTGCCTCAGCTCCCGAGTAGCTTGGGATGACAGGCAACCCACCAATGTCCAGCTACTTTTCATATTTTTAGTAGAGACAGGTTTCACCATCTTGCCAGGCTGGTCTTGAAGCTTCTGTACCTCGTGATCCACCCTGCCTCCGCCTCCTCCGAAGTGCTGGGATTCGACGGTGAGGCACAGCGCCCGACACGGACAGCTCTTTCAACCAGAATCATCACCTGGACTTTCTGAGGCTTGGCCGAAAAGATGAATCCTTCTTCTCACTCAGCTGATTTAAAAAAAAAGTTGGGGCGCGGGTGCGGTGGCCTCCCATGCTGTAACCCAGGGCACTCTGGGAGGCCGAGGTGGGTGTGGATCACCTGAGTGTCACGAGTTCAAGACCAGCCTGGCGCAACATGGTGACAACCCCATCTCTCCTGAAAAAAAAAAAAAAAAAAAAAAAAATACGGGCCGCAGAGCCGGCCTTTGCGGTGGCTCACGCCTGTAATCCCAGCACTTTGGGAGGCCGAGGCAGGCAGATCATGAGGTCAGGAGATTGAGACCATCCTGGCTAACACAGTGAAACCCTGTCTCTACTAAAAATGCAAAGAAATTAGCCGGGCATGGTGGCAGGCGCCTGTAGTCCCAGCTGCTCGGGAGGCTGAGGCAGGAGAATGGCGGGAACCCGGGAGGTAAAGGTTACGGTGAGCCGAGATCACGCCACTGTACTCCAGCCTGGGTGACAGAGCGAGACTCCATCTCAAAAAGAAAAAATTAGCCAGACATGGTGGCATGCGCCTGTAATCCCAGCTACCCAGGAGGCTGAGGCAGGAGAAGCACTTGAACCTGGGAGGCGGAGGCGGAGTTTGCAGTGAGCTGAGATCGTGCCACTGCACGCCAGCCTGGGAAACAAGAGTCAGACTTCATCTAAAACACACACACACAAATATATTTACCAACGTGCATAGAGGTGATCCTTGTTCCCATCTTCTTCCATCTCCAGAGGCAGTCAAGTACCTCTTCATTCTGTTTCCTCTCAGAGATACCGCATGTATGTACATTTCTCCACATGCTGTGCTCTGAGACTCATGGCTGTATTGCAGATAAGTGTTTTTATTTCTCACTTTATTTATGTATTGATTTTCAGTGAACAATGTATTGCACACGTCGATGTCCATATGTCTGTTTGCACACCTGGAAATACAGCTCTATACCACTTTTTTCATTTCCTCATTCTCAAATACATTTTAGACACACTGGGAACATTTCTGCATTTTTTGGTATCAAAATACCCCAATCATCTGCTCCTATATTGGGTAATGTTACCTTTCTGGATCCTCCTCTTGCTCTTTGTTCAGTTTTTACCTAATCTGTCACATCCTCACAAACATTTTTCTTTTTATGACAAACTGGGTTAAGTGATCTTTGCCCCTAATACTCACTGCTTTTTTTTTTTTTTTTTTTTTTTTTTTTAACAGAGTCTCCCTCTGTCACCCAGAATGGAGTGCAGTGGCAAGATCTTGGCTCACTGCAATCTCTCCCTCCTTGATTCAAGTGATTCTCCTGCCTCAGCCTCCTGAGTAGCTGGGATTGTAGGTGCAGGCCACCATGCCCAGCTAATTTTTGTATTTTTAGTAGAGACGGGGTTTCACCATGTTGGCCAGGCTGGCACTGGTATTTTTTTTTAATAAGGACAACACACATTCCAAGACCTCTAGGTAGCTTAAATTTTGTCCATTTATCCTTCTGTGTGTTGTTTTTAAATAATAGTTACCCTCTTTTGTATTTTTGCTTAATTCATCTGACTTTCTCCATTTCTGAATGGAGAAATTCACCATAAACTGAGTGAACATTGCAAGGTTTTGTTCACTATAGTGTTTCTTATTCCTGAGAAAGTTACTTGGAATCTATGACTAGTCTCTCATTAATTGTAAAACAAAACAGATACATGGACAGAAGAATAGATAGTGAGATTATTACTTGGATGATTAGTAGTACTATTAAGTTGAACCAGAGAATGCGGAGAGCTGAGTGAGCTACAAAAAAAGAAAAGGAAGCCGGGTGCAGTGGCTCATGCCTGTAATCCTAGCAGTTTGGGAGGCTGCGATGGGCAGATCACCAGGTCAGGAGATCGAGACCATCCTGGCTAACACAGTGAAGCCCTGTCTCTACTAAAAATACAAAAAATTAGCCGGACGTGGTGGCACGTGCCTGTAATCCCAGCTACTCAGCAGGCTGAGGCAGGAGAATTGCTTGAACCTGGGAGGCAGAGGTTGCAGTGAGCCAAGAGCACGCCACTGCACTCCAGCCTGGGCGACAGAGCGAGACTTTGTGTCAACAAAAAAAAAAAAAGAAAGAAAAGGAAAGGCAGTCACAGCCTTTGGCTGATTCACATACCTGGCCCTGGGACACCAGGAGTCCTACGTGCAGATCTATGGATTCCATATTGACAGCCGATGCATTCCTAGAGGTCAAAGGGTGAGGCTTGGGTTTAGCTAATTTTGAGACTAATCTGAGACCAGAGAAGAGCAGAGTTAAGCATCCCAGAGGCTGGAGATTGTTGTCCTCTGTCCCTGAGTTGTAAAAACCAAACCCGCAATATCTCTGCAGCTGAGAAGTGGTCTGTGACTTCAACAAGGCCCAGGAACCTGAACACATTTGAGGAGGGGACCACAGGGTTCTAAGCCTGAGCTGGGAGTTGAGGTCAGCAAGGATCTCATACAATTCCCCCGTGAGAAGGGAGGAGAGTGTGAAGGAGCCAGGGCATAGTGGGTTACACACGCTGGTGGGGGGGATACAATGGTGGGTTACACACGCTGGTGGGGGACTGATGGTGAGTTACACACCCTGGTGGGGGGGATACAATGGTGGGTTACACACGCTGGTGGGGGACTGATGGTGAGTTACACACCCTGGTGGGGGGGATACAATGGTGGGTTACACACGCTGGTGGGGGACTGATGGTGAGTTACACACCCTGGTGGGGGGGATACAATGGTGGGTTACACACGCTGGTGGGGGACTGATGGTGAGTTACACACCCTGGTGGGGGGGATACAATGGTGGGTTACACACGCTGGTGGGGGACTGATGGTGAGTTACACACCCTGGTGGGGGGGATACAATGGTGGGTTACACACGCTGGTGGGGGACTGATGGTGAGTTACACACCCTGGTGGGGGGGATACAATGGTGGGTTACACACGCTGGTGGGGGACTGATGGTGAGTTACACACCCTGGTGGGGGGGATACAATGGTGGGTTACACACGCTGGTGGGGGACTGATGGTGAGTTACACACCCTGGTGGGGGGGATACAATGGTGGGTTACACACGCTGGTGGGGGACTGATGGTGAGTTACACACCCTGGTGGGGGGGATACAATGGTGGGTTACACACGCTGGTGGGGGACTGATGGTGAGTTACACACCCTGGTGGGGGGGATACAATGGTGGGTTACACACGCTGGTGGGGGACTGATGGTGAGTTACACACCCTGGTGGGGGGGATACAATGGTGGGTTACACACGCTGG
>NW_016822352.1:50099-66633 GCF_001698545.2 Rhinopithecus bieti | reverse complement strand
CGCCCTGGTTGGGGGGATACAGTGGCGGGTTACATGCCCTGGTGGGGGGATACAATGGTGGGTTACATGCCCTGGTGGGGGGATACAATGGTGGCCTGGCTACTCATGCCCCGCCTCATTCTTATTCATAGGAGTCTGATATGGTTTGGCTCTGTGTCCCCACCCAAATCCCACCTTGAATTGTAATAATCCCCACCTGTCAAGGGTGGGACCAGATGGAGATTACTGAATCATGGGGCAGTTTTCCCTGTACTGTTCTCGTAATAGTGAGTGAGTTCTCCCGAGATCTGATAGTTTTATAAGGGGCTTCCCCCTTCGCTCCACTCTCATTCTCTCTCCTGCCGCCCTGTGAAGAGGTGCCTTCCACCACGATTGTCAGTTTCATGAGGTCTCCCCAGACATGTAGAACCATGAGTCAGTTAAACCTCTTTTCTTATAAATTACCCAGTCTCGGATAGTTCTTCATAGCAGAGTGAGAACAGACTCATACAGAGTCCCTGATCCTCTCAACCATCCTCCACCAAGTATAGACCCACAGTGAGGAGTAACTGGAACTCCCCTTTCCGGAGTGTAGATGTGTAAACACCCATCCAGGGCTTCCAAGGTGAGTGTGGCCTGTCTAAGCCCTCAGCAAATGTTCCATTCTGTCTACTGACCATCCCCCTCTAGACTCTGCCATGGAGAATCTCATCCCAATGACCGTGCTGCCTTGATCCTGGTGGTCTCTGGGGGATGCTCATTCAGGCTCAGTACAGCCAGAGAAGGCCCCAGATGGCTTCCCTCATGAAAACTCAAGATGGGTATGGATTTACTACTTACAGTTTGCAGAACCTTGGAGAATCTGCAGCAAAAAACTGAGATAGGGCCGGAAGAATCTGGAGGAGCTGGAGGCATGTTCTGGGTGAACAGCGTGCTGCTGCATTCAAGAGGACTGTTATTTTTTTCCGGTGCAGGTTGTGCAAGAAGGAGTTAATCTCACAGCTGCAAGGGTGTGACGTTGGGAGGGTTTGCTTGTAAAGGTGGTCCTGAGCTGGCATCTAGTTCCTAAACATGGCTCCTGGAACGTTCCCTATGTTCCTAAGAGATAAGCTGGGGTTGTGTGACTGCAGCACTGAATTCTGCTGTGTCTTGACTAGGCTGTTTCTGCAAACAGTGTAGCTCACTGTTGATGAGCTAGTTAAAAAAAAAAAAAAGCTGGTGAACTCCAGCTTTTCCCTGGTTTCCCTGTGACTGACCCTTATGCCTATATGGTCCCCACCTAATAACAACCTTAAACATTGAGTCTTAAGCAGGTTTGCCTGGAACCAACACTTCACATGTTTGGTACATTTTTTATGCTGATGGAATGATTAAGACAAGACACAGATTTTCACAGCTTATGACCAGCATTCTTGATCTTAAACCATATTTTGGTAAAGTTTTTTTTTTTTTTTCAAAAAGGTAAAAGAAAATTACTCTTCTAGAAGGATAAAATGGACACAAGTTTTATTTAGCTTACTATTAACAAGGGAATGGGAAAATATTAATACTGAATTCAAAGAATAATCCAAAGAGCAGACATTTATAGGCTGGTAATGTTTAAGGGGACTCAAAATGAGGCTAATTTTGTTATTTTTTGTATAGAGATGGGGTTTCACCATGTTGGCCAGGCTGGTCTTGAATTCCTGACCTCAGGTGATTCACCCGCCTGGGCTCCCAAAGTGCTGGGATTACAGGCGTGAGCCACCGTGCCCGGCCATAGAATTGATTTTTAAGTGTGTTAATTCTACCCACAACACCACAGCAACATCTGCCTATGTAATTTCTAGTCGGCTATCTCTTCTCAAATATACTGCATGCTGTCCATCTCCCCCATGCACATGATCTTACAAAGAACACTTCTCCCAGAGATGACTCAGAAATCAGGCCTGTCCCGAGGGGATGGTTGCAGCTCCTACTGTCCAGGAGCATCAACTTTTCCAAACTTAGCATCTGCCCAAGGTGGTGGCTGGCAAGGCGGAGTCCAATGTGACCTCCCACTCACGCGTGGGACAGATGTTCAGGTGTGGCAATACCACACACAGCCTGTTTTTCACACACACACACAGGGGAGATGGAGCCTCCTCCATGGGGAGGCTCCGAGAGGGAAGGAGGAGCCGTTAGTCCCTCTCACCTGGAAGGGGCTGAATCAGGAAGACCCCGGCTCTGTTTGCTACATCCTGGCCCTTGGTGAAACAAGGACAGAATAGATAGATGCAGCCAAAGTGAGGGGAGAGCTCATTTCTGTCTGTAATATCTCCAGAGAGCCTGGTGTGCACCCCCAGGACAAGCCCTGGGGAAATGAGAGCTGGGGTCCTGGGGAGGGGCAGGAGCCCAGCTCTCTTTCTGCCCCTCATGGGCTCCCACCAGGAAGCAGAGATATGGCAGTGCCCATCTACAAACATGGAAGAGGGGGAACCACAGCGTCCCACCTTCACCTGGATCCCTGGTTCTTCCCTGTCTGTGAGGAACCTGGACTTCCTTTGCTGTGCCACATAGAGGTGGAAATGTCCTTTTTTTTTTTTTTTTTTTTTTTTTTTTGAGATGGAGTTTTGTTCTTGTTGCCCAGGCTGGAGTGCAGTGACGTGATCTTGGCTCACTGCAACCTCCGTCTCCTGAGTTTAAGTGGTTCTCCTGCCTCAGCCTCCCAAATAGCTAGGATTACAGGCTTGTGCCACCACGCCTGGCTCATTTTTGTATTTTTAGTAGAGACGGGGTTGTGCCATGTTGGCCAGGCTGGTCTGGAACTCCTGACCTCAAGTGATCCACCCACCTTGGCCTCCCAAAGTGCTGGGATTACAGGTGTGAGCCACAACACCCAGCCAAAAACGTCCTTCTTAATGACCCCCTTGTGAGTCCCCATTTNTTTTTTTTTGAGATGGAGTTTTGTTCTTGTTGCCCAGGCTGGAGTGCAGTGACGTGATCTTGGCTCACTGCAACCTCCGTCTCCTGAGTTTAAGTGGTTCTCCTGCCTCAGCCTCCCAAATAGCTAGGATTACAGGCTTGTGCCACCACGCCTGGCTCATTTTGTATTTTAGTAGAGACGGGGTTGTGCCATGTTGGCCAGGCTGGTCTGGAACTCCTGACCTCAAGTGATCCACCCACCTTGGCCTCCCAAAGTGCTGGGATTACAGGTGTGAGCCACAACACCCAGCCAAAACGTCCTTCTTAATGACCCCCTTGTGAGTCCCCATTTGTGTCTGAAATATCTCCAGAGAGCCTGGTGTGCACCCCCACGACAAGCCCTGGGAAATGAGAGCCAGGCTCCTGGGGAGGGGCAGTTCCTCTTTCTGTGGGGCTGCTGATGGGATGACCTCGTCATGGGGAGGACCCAGCCTCCGTGTGCCTGCACACCTTGTGTCTGTCTGTCTACGGGCACCGTGCTCACATCTGCCTGCCCAGCCAGGGCCAGGAGGAGGAGATGCCATGACCCCCATTCTCACAACCCTCCTCTGCTTTGGTGAGATCTTAAGAGGGGGAGGAGAGACCCTAGTCTAGGAGAGAGACCCCAATCCATAGCCAGGCCCTGGGCAATCAGGACATCCCAGGGGCTCAAGGAAAAGAAGAAGACCTGCTCAGGCTTTGGGGGCAAATCTCTCACAGGGAACTCTCTTCCAGGGCTGAGCCTGGGCCCCAGGACCTGCCTGCAGGCAGGTGAGTCTGTCCCTGGCTGTCCTAGGTCCCTCCTCCTCTCTGGGGACAAGGGACCACCCCCGGGCAGCTGGGGGTGGAGACAGCAGTTCTGGGCTGACTGATGGGGATGACGGGGGGTCCTGGGGCTGAGAGCTGGAATCTGAGGGTGGGGGACATCTTCAGACCTAACCTGTGATTTCCTTCCAGAGAACCTACCCAAACCCATCCTGTGGGCCGAGCCAGGTCCCGTGATCATCTGGAGAAAGCCCGTGACCATCTGGTGTCAGGGCACCCTGGAGGCCCAGGTGTACCGTCTGGATAAAGAGGGAAACTCAACGTCGAGGCACATGTTAAAAACCCTGGAGTCTGAAAACAAGGTCAAATTCTCCATCCCATCCATGATGTGGGGACACACAGGGCGGTATCGCTGTCACTATCACAGCCCTGCAGGCTGGTCGGAGCCCAGCGACCCCCTGGAGCTGGTGGTGACAGGTGAGAGGACATTCAGGGGTCCCAGCCCCAGGCTCTGCCCTCGGGAAGGGGGTCAGCTCTCAGCTCCCAAGGGGTCACCCCTCTCACAGCCCAGCCTTGTGGGATAAAGTGGGAGGTGTGAGCCCCACGTAAACACAGCTGCCCTTTGCTCTCCTGAAAGCCTACAGCAGGCCCAGCCTGTCCGCCCTGCCGAGCCCTGTGGTGACCTCAGGAGTGAATGTGACCCTCCGGTGTGCCTCACGGCTGGGACTGGGCAGGTTCACTCTGATCGAGGAAGGAGACCACAGGCTCTCCTGGACCCTGGACTCACACCAACACAACCATGGAAAGTTCCAGGCCCTGTTCCCTGTGGGTCCCCTGACCTTCAGCAACAGGGGTACGTTCAGATGCTATGGCTTTGAAAACAACACCCCGTACGTGTGGTCGGAACCCAGTGACCCCCTGCAGCTACTGGTGTCAGGTAAGAAGCCGTAGCTCGTGGCCAGGCATGGTGGCTCAAGCCTGTAATCCCAGCACTTTGGGAGGCCGAGACGGGCGGATCACGAGGTCAGGAGATCGAGACCATCCTGGCTAAAATGGTGAAACCCCGTCTCTACTAAAAAATACAAAAAACTAGCCGGGCGAGGTGGCGGGCGCCTGTAGTCCCAGCTACTCGGGAGGCTGAGGCAGGAGACTGGCGGGAACCCGGGAGGCGGAGCTTGCAGTGAGCTGAGATCTGGCCACTGCACTCCAGCCTGGGCGGCAGAGCGAGACTCCGTCTCAAAAAAAAAAAAGAAGCTGTAGCTTTTCCTTACACAAAGTCAGGGCACCGGGTGAGCTGTTGGGAGCCTTACCTTCAGGCTAGCCCACGAAGAAGAAAAGATGAGGGGAAGACGGGGGCCCTGGGGACACAAATACAGGATGAGAAAAAAACAAGGACACTGGAAACCCTAGTAAGGAAGGCTCCAGAAGGAAGGGGCGCAGGAGGAACCAGCCCCTCCGAGTCCCGACTCGTCTTTCCCTCCAGGTGTATCTAGGAAGCCCTCCCTCCTGACCCTGCAGGGCCCTGTCCTGGCCCCTGGAGAGAACTTGACCCTCCAGTGTGGCTCTGATGTCGGCTACATCAGATACGCTCTGTACAAGGAGGGGGGTGATGACCTCCCCCAGCGCCCTGGACAGCAGTCCCAGGCTGGGCTCTCCCAGGCCAGCTTCACCCTGAACCCTGTGAGGGGCTCCCACGGGGGCCAGTACAGATGCTACGGTGCACACAATGTCTCCTCCGAGTGGTCAGCCCCCAGCGACCCCTGGACATCCTGATCGCAGGTGAGGAGCCCAGCGGGTACAGTCAGGGACCCAGGCTCTGCACAGGCCCTGCCGGGGGAGCCCAGGTGGTGATGGCTGGGATGGGGGCGGGGGGTTCCCAAAGGAAGGAAAGACAGACAGAGACAGGGGATGGGCAGGGAGGGGAGACTCAGACTGAGGGTCCCAGAGAGAGGCCTGGGGTGGCTCAGCTCAGAACAAGGTGGGGCAACCCTTCGCTCATCCTTCTTGTCTCTAGGACAGATCCCTGACAGACCCTCCCTCTCAGTGCAGCTGGGCCCCACGGTGGCCTCAGGAGAGAAGGTGACCTTGCTGTGTCAGTCATGGGGTCCGATGTTCACTTTCCTTCTGACCAAGGAGGGGGCAGCCCATCCCCCACTGCGTCTGAGATCCACTTACAGAGCTCAGCAGTACCAGGCTGAATTCCCCATGAGTCCTGTGACCTCGGCCCACGCGGGGACCTACAGGTGCTACGGCTCACGTAGCTCCAACCCCTACCTGCTGTCTCACTCCAGTGAGCCCCTGGAGCTCATGGTTCCAGGTGAGGGCCCTGACCCTGTCCTCTCTGAGCTCGAAGAGGTTCTTGGAAATGAAAAGGAGAGCTTCCAAGGGCATGTCTGTCCGTCTGTCTCACTTGCCCACTCCTCTTCTTCCTCCATCAGCACCAGCCTCTCTGAGCCCTGAGCCTCTCTCAGCTTAGGTCCTGCCCCCAAGAGAGCTCAGGACACTAAGAAAACAGGAGAGTGAAGGGGGAGGGTCCACAGGGGAGGGCCCAGCCCATGGGAGGGTGGAAATACACAGGAACCTCCCACCCTGGGGAGGGTCTAGCCCAGCGGAGTATGGAAATCGATGGGGACTTCCCACTCTGGCCTCCCACCCCTGAAGTCACAGTACGGTAAAGAGTGGAGAGGGCTGGAAGGAGGTGGGGGTGAGCCTCGGAGGAGATGAGATTAGACTGAGGTTGGAAGACAGAGACCCCACACGCTCCCCTCCTGATGTCTCCATCTCAGAATCAATGTCTAGGTGTCCCAACCTCTAAGTCCTGACCCCATGGGAGATGAAAGCGCAGTTACTCTGACCCAGTATAATATTCTAGACTCGTCTCAACCTTATCTCCAATATTCAGGAAAGGGAGCAGAGGGGAGAGTGGACGATAGGGGCATGGTCCACGTGGCTTCCTGGGGCCCCAAGGATGGGGCAGGTGTTCCCTCTGTGCTGGTCAGTGGGAGGGAGATGTCCTAGGACCAGGCAGGAAGGAGGGAGCAGCGATGATGGGTGGAGGAGCTAGGTCTGTCCTCCCCTATCTGAGCAGGATTTGGGGTCCGGGGTTCCAGGCCTGATGTGGACAAGGGGAAGACGCTGGGGCTGATGTTTATATCAGCCATAAAAAATTGGAAATTTCACTTTTATATTTCCAAATTGTAAGCCCCTCTTTCTCACCTCAACTATGAATATGTATGTAGTTACATATATTTTTTAAAACAAATATCTAAAGCTACATTTACACATGTATCTACAATCATTGTATTCATCTATTCTCACACTGCTATAAAGAACTACCTGATGGGCCGGGCGCGGTGGCTCACGCCTGTCATCCCAGCACTTTAGGAGGCCGAGGCGGGTGGATCATGAGGTCAGGAGATCGAGACCATCCTGGCTAACATGGTGAAACCCCGTCTCTACTAAACATACCAAAAAAATTAGCTGGGCGTGGTGGCGGGTGCCTGTAGTCCCAGCTACTTGGGAGGCTGAGGCAGCAGAATGGCGTGAACCTGGGAAGCGGAGCTTGCAGTGAGCTGAGATCGCGCCACTGCACTCCAGCCTGGATAACAGAGCGAGACTCTGCCTCAAAAAAAAAAAAAAAAAAGAACTACCTGAGGCTGGGCACGATGGCTCACGCCTGTAATCCCAGCACTTTGGGAGGCCAAGGCAGGCGGATCACCTGAGGTCAGGAGTTAAAGACCAGCCTGGCCAACATGGCGAAACCCTGTCTCTACTAAAAATACAAAAATTAGCTGGTCATGGTGGCGTGTGCCTGTAATCTCAACTACCCAGGAGGCTGAGGCAGGAGAATCTCTGGAACCTGGGAGGCAGAGGCTGCAGTGAGCTGAGATGGCACCACTGCTCTCCAGCCTGGGGGACAGAGAAAGACTCCATCTCAAAAACAAACAAACAGAAACCTACTTGAGATTGGGTAATTTATAAAGGAAGAGGTTTAACTGACTCACGGTTCCACAGGCCATACAGGAAGCATGGCTGGGGAGGCCTCAGGAAACTTATAATCATGGCGGAAGGTGGAGGGAAAGCAGGAACATCTTCTATGGCTGGAATAGGAGGAAGAGAGAGAACGGGGAGGTGTTGCCCATTTTTAAATAACAAGATCTCATGACAACTCACTATCACGAGAGCAGCAAGGGGGAAGTCGGCTCCCACGAACCAGTTACCTCCCACTGGGCCTCTCCTCCAACATTGGGGATTAAAATTCAACATGAGATTTCAAAGGGACACAAATGCAAACCATGTTAATCACATATATTTTATAAGAATATATGTACTATGTACCTGTATAGACACAAACATATATTCAAGTATTCATTCCTATGCTTAATATTTTTCATCTTTTTTATATTAATTTGTTTTTATTTTTTATTTTACTTTAAGTTTGGGTATGTTTTCAAATATTTGCTTTCACCTTCCAATCTGGGTTCATACTTCAAAAAAGCAGAAATGATGTTTTTCTGTCCCACTCAGTCATTATCATTTAGAAAAAAAATACATTTTCATATTTAAGTATATCACATTGTTGGTGTTCCTAACTAGATGAAGAATTAGTTAACAAGACAGTAAACGAATGATGAAACCACAGGAGAGCTGGCTGAGGCAGCATGCAGCAGGGGCTGTCGCAGCCTTCAGTCCTTGTACTCCTGACTTTCAAGAGTGGCTGAGGACCAACTCCTCATCCACAGAGACTGGGTCCTCATCCACTGAAAAATGGAAATTTCTATCTCTGGGGGAATTAGTTTTTGTGTTCTTGTTGCACAAGATTGCACATCCAAGACAGCACACAAGAGCTCAATTCTTTCTAGTTGGGAGATCATTCTTCTCACTAGTCCTGAGCTCTTGGGCTCAAGTAAATGTTATTCCAAAGTGACTCAGGCACAAGATCTGAATTCCCAGAGCACAGAGAGGTTGAAAAACCCAATGACATACCAGGGGAGGCCTGCTAGAGCAGAGAATGTGTTCACTAAGGATCTACATAAAGCCACGCCATGAGAGATGGAGGAATATAAGAAAGCAGAGCCCAGGGGACAGGCTCTTCAGCTTCTCACCAACATCCTTGTTCTTTGATTTTTAGGAGCAACTGAGACCCTCAATCCAGCACAAAATAAGTCAGATTCCAAGACTGGTGAGTGAGGAGAGGCTCCCAGTTATGGGGCTGGGCACAGAGGGTCAGGTCCTGTCAAGGGGAGGTGGGTACCCTGGGTGGACATCCAGGGGTCCTGGGTAATTGTGATCTGCCCTGACCTCTGTGACCTCTTTGTCCACCTTCCCTAGTCCCACACCTCCAGGATTACACAGTGGAGAATCTCATCCGCATGGGCATAGCTGGCTTGGTCCTGGTGTTCCTTGGGATTCTGTTATTTGAGGCTCAGCAGAGTCAGAGAAGCCCCACAAGGTGCAGCCAGGAGGTGAACAGCAGAGAAGACAATGCACCCTTCAGAGTGGTGGAGCCTCAGGAACAGATCTGATGATCCCAGGAGGTTCTGCAAGACTGGGGCAGCAGTTGGGGAAGTGTCTGCTGAGAATATCAAGGGGAAGAAGCATGGGTCAGGCGCAGGAAGATGTCTGGGTGTCTGTAGAAGATGCTTCCTCCATTAAACTGTGGTGCTCTCCTCCTCATTGTTGACTCTCCTTGACTGCCCCTCCCTTCCTTTTTCTTCCCTATGATGTAAGGCTTTGCCCCTATGGTGAGTTTGGGTCCGCCCCTCTGTGACCTCACACTCTGCTCCACTTTCAGGTAATACATCTTTCTTTATTTCTAGCTAGTGCATTTTCTGATGTGTATTACTGGGACTATCTCTTCAGCTCATAACATGGAATTGCTTTTGATAATTAAATCCATGTGCAAAAATCAGATTTGCATTTGCAAAATTTAAGTTTAAAGTGATGCCCTACCACCTGTCACTCTTCATCTGTAGTTTCTCTAGAAATACAGTCACTAGGAATCAAAAGAGAGGTGTCTGATGGAAGAGCCTGCTGTTATACCCATAGACTGGCTTCCTGAACAACGACAAAAACGTTTTCTAAAAAGCATTTATTTGTGGAATTTGTTGATGACTGTGGTATAAACACTCCCTTCATGGGCAGCTTCAAGATTCTCACAGGACTGCACCTTCCCTGACCTGCTGTCACACCCCAGTCGGAGCTGGTGGTCTTGGGTTGGTCTTGGGTGAAAGGTCCTGACCCTGTCCTCTCTAAGTTCGAAGGTTCAGCTGAGGCCCTGCACCCAGGAGCGCTCTGGGCAGAGATGGAGTGAAGGGGGCTCTGAGGGAGGCTCAGCCACAGAGGAATTCGCCCCTCAGAGGAGAAGAGGCCAACAGGGGTTCTCCCTCTTCTCCTTCACCTGGAGTCCAGAAGGTGCTAGGTGGGAAGAGGGAAGGTCTTGGAGAGGCCATCGGGCAGATGGAGGGGAGAGCTTTGAGTGGAGGTGGGGACTGCAGGATAGCTCCAATTCCCCAGTCCCTTTCTGTGCTCATTCCCAGGACCTCCAGGGATCCCAGCCCCCAACCCACAGGCTCCTCCTCCACACCTGGTGAGTCATTGAGGCCTCTGGGCTCGGAGAGAGGGCGGCCTCCCGCAGGGCAGTCCTGAGTCTCCCAGAGGATCCCATTCCCCTCAAGGACTCAAGCACCGGCTTCCCTCCAGAGCCAGAGGAGGGGCCACAGGCTCCCAGGGGCTCAGGCTGGGCTGGTGCAGGCAGGGGTCTAGGCAGAGGGAGATGTTGGGGCCCAGCCTGGGGAAGGAGCAGCCAGGCTGACGTGGGGAGCAGGGCAGTCCCAGCCCTCACCTCCCCGTCCTGCCCCAACAGGCCCTGAGGACCAGCCCCTCACCCCCATGGGGTCAGGCCTCCACAGTGGTGAGTGAGGGCCTTTGGGTGGGAGGTGGGCGGGGTCCCAGGGAGGAAGGGCTGAGTTCCGTCATCAGTTTGAGGCCCCTCTGGAGATGGTGACGTGGACAGGCCCCTCCCCTGCCTGGGCCTCAGTTTCTCCAAGTGTAAAGGCGAGAGGCCTCCGGGTGGGAAAGTTCCTTTCAGCTCTGACTCCCAGCTGGGACCTCCTGGGAGAGGAGACCTCCCAGGGAAGCCTCCCAGGAC
This sequence comes from Rhinopithecus bieti, assembly GCF_001698545.2. Taxonomy (NCBI): domain Eukaryota; kingdom Metazoa; phylum Chordata; class Mammalia; order Primates; family Cercopithecidae; genus Rhinopithecus; species Rhinopithecus bieti. The sequence goes on along the minus strand of NW_016822352.1, from coordinate 55,817 downwards.
CTGATCATAGGAGCCTGTCCTTTCCCACCTGCAGCAGTGACGGTGACCTGGGGCAGGGGAGGGGAGCAGAGGCTCATGTGTCCGGAGGGTCTGGGGTCCTCCTGAGCGCCCCCCCCCCACCCAGGGAAAACCAGAGCCAGGCCCAGGGAAAAGCAGTTTCCCTTCCTGTGGGTCCACAGCTGTGGGGACCTGGACGGACAGCAGCAGGCTCTGAGCGACCACATCCGTGTATCTCTCTGTCTTGGAGGGCCCTGTGGTCTCCTCTCCCACAGCTGGAGCCCCCAGAGCAGGCATCACGATGTTCGTGCTTCTCTGCCTCAGTCAGTGATGGAGGGAGAAGGGGCTACCAGGTTCTCCACGAGCCTCCCTCTTACTCCAGCCCCTGGGCTGTCGGGGTTGGGGGGCACAGTCGTTCTGGGCTGAGGGTGATAAAACAGAGAGGGGTTTTGGACTAAGCTGGAGAACCAGGAGTGAAAGAGATCTTGGGATCCAGTCTCTGGTTCCATTTCAGGAACCATTCCTTCCCCAAACCCTCCCCATGGGCTGAGACAGGCTCTGTGATCACCTGGGAGAGGCCTGTGTGTCTGGTGTCAGGGGAACCTGGAGGCCCAGGAGTACCGGCTGGATAAAGAGGGAAGCCCAGGGCCGGGTGCGGTGGCTCACGCCTGTAATCCCAGCACTTTTGAGAGGCCAAGGTGGGCGGATCATGAAGTCAAGAGATCGAGACCAGCCTGGCCAACACGGTGAAACCCTGTCTCTACTAAAAATACAAAACTTAGCTGGGCGTGGTGGTGGGCTCTTGTAGTCCCAACTACTTGGGAGGCTGAGGCAGGAGAATCGCTTGAACCTGGGAGGCAGAAGTTTCACTGAGCCGAGATTGTGCCACTGCACTCCAGCCTGGTGACAGAGCAAGACTCCGTCTACAAAACATAAAAAAAAAAAAAAAGAGAGGGAAGCCCAGTGCCCTGGGACAGACAGAGCCCAGTACAGCCTGGAGACAGGCTGAGTTCTCCTATCACATCCATAACAAATGAACATGTAGGATGACATTACTGTCACTATTTCAGCCCCAGTGACTTGTCAGAGCTCACTGACCCCCTGGAGCTGGTGGTGACAGGTGGGAGGACACCTTGGGGTCCCAGTCCTCAGGAAAGGGGTCTGCTCTCAGGGGTCTCTCCCTCACAGCCCAGCCCTAAGGGATAAGGTGGGAGGCTTGAGCCTCAGAGATCACACTGCCGCGTTCTCTCCTAGGATTCTACAGCAAATCTACCTTCTCAGCCCCCCTGAGCCTGTTGTGACTTTAAGAGAGGACCCTCCAGTGTGGCTCACAGCTGCAATGGGACAGATTGATTCTGACTGAGGAAGGAGAACTCAGTCTCTCCTGCACCCTAGACTCTCAGCAACACCCTAGTGGACAGTCCCAAGCCCTGTTCCCTGTGGGCTCCATGACCCTCAGCCACAGGTGGGTGTTCAGACGCTATGGCAATAATAGGAACACCCTTCAGGTGTGGTCGAACCCAGCACTCCCTGAGGCTCCTTGGTTCTCAATGAGGAAGTCGAACACCCTTCAGTTGGTCAGACCAGCGGACTCCCTGGGCTCTGTTCTCAGGTGAGAAGTCGAACACCCTTCAGTGTGGTCAGAACCCAGACTCCCTGAGGTTCCTGTCTCAGGTGAGGGAAGTCGGAACCACCCTTCAGGTAGTGTCAGAACCCAGAGGACTCCCTGAGGTTCCTGTTCTTAGGTGGGAAGTCGGAACCCTTCAGGTGTGGTCAGAACCAGGACTCCCTTAGGTTCACTGTTCTTAGGTGAGGAAGTCGGGAACACCCTTCAGGTTTGTGGTCAGAACCGGGGAACTCCTGAGGTTCTGTCTCAGGTGAGGGAAAACATCGGGAGCACCCTTCATGGTGGGTTCAGATACCAGGACTGTGGGGCTCCTGATTCTTAGGGGGTGAGGGAAGTTTCGGAAACACCCTTCAGGTGTGAGTCAGACCCCAGGGACTCCCTGAGGTTCTGTCTCAGGTGAGGAAGTCGGGAACACCCTTCAGGTGGTGTCGCGTAACCCAGGACTCCCTGCGGTTCCTGTTCTCAGTGAGGGAGAGCGGGCGAGCGCGGGGTGGCGAGAACCCAGGCTCCCTGGGCGTGTGTGTTTAAGGTGAGGAGTCGGGGAACACCTTCAGGTGTGGTCAGAACCAGGGACGTCCCTGAGGTTCTGTTCTAGGTGAGGAAGTCGAACACCTTTCAGGTGTGGTCAGAAAGCCAGGACTCCCTGAGGCTCCTGATTGCTCAGGGGTGAGGACAGTCGGAACACCCTTCAGGTGTGGTCAGAACCCAGGGACTCCCTGGGGCTCCTGTTCTTAGGTGAGGAAGTCCCGTCTTAATCCCAACCGTTCTTTGAGGCATCAGACAGGTTGCCGTGGATCTCACTCCCAGGCAAGCCCCAAGTGTGAGGGTGGAATGAGGGGAACAAGGGCTTCTGGGGCCAGAGACATAGAGTGTAAGTGACAGTGAGATCTGCAGAACCAGAGGAGGACAAGGGATGTATTTGACTAAAAGCTAAACTAAAGGCAGGTAGCCCGGCACCTAGGAACCAGATCCGAAACCAGGCCTGGGCCTGCCTGACCTAAGCCTGGTAGTTAAAATTCGACCCCTGACCTAGCAACTGTTGTTATCTGTAGATTCCAGACATTGTCTGGAAGGACATTGTGAAACCTCCCGTTCTGTTCTGTTTCACTCTGACCACCGGTGCTCTGCTCGCAGCCCCTGTCACGTACCCCCTGGCTTGGTCAATCAGATCACGACCCTCTCACACAGACTCCCTTAGAATCGTGATTTTAAGACGCTAGCCTGCGGAGGCTCCCAGCTGAGTAAAGCCACTCCCTTCACTATCTCGGTGTCTGAGGGGTTTTGTCCGTGGCTCGTCCTGTTACACATGAAGAAACATCAGAGCACGGTGGTTCACACCTGTAATCCCAGCACTTGGGGAGGCCGAGGCAGGAGGACCGCTTAAGCCCAGGAGTTCGAGACCAGCCTGGGCAACATGGTGAGACGTCCTCTCTACTGAAAATACAAAAATTAGTGGAGTGTGGTGGCACACGCCTATAGTCCCAGCTACTTCAGGGGCTGAGGTGGGAGGATCACCCACCTGAGCCTGGGAAGGTTGAGGCTGCAGTGATCCAAGATCGTGCCACTGCACTCCAGCCTGGGGGACAAAGTGAGACCCTGTCTCAGAAAACAAAAACAAAAAAACGGCTCTGACCTTTTCAAAAGTATCAAGGTCGAGCAAAGGCACCACGTAGTGGAGTGCGAGCCTATCTGTTGCCTGTTGCTCTCAGGCGCCATCTACTGGATCGCAGCCAAACGACAACACCCAAAATCACTACTCAATTCTACCGCCTAGAAGAAACCAAGAACAAGAATTCATCAATGCCTTAGTTGTCTGAAAACTTCCAGAAATAAAGCCAACAGACTATACTCAATTTATACCCTTGCAATGAAAGGAATAGTAACCCTCCAAAATGAGAAAAAAATCAGGGAAATAACTCCAAGTATCTCCAAACCAGCCCACGAACTCCCCAGAAATTGTCCTTAATCAGTATGAATTGTCTCAAATGACAAACGTAGAATTTGGAATGTGGATCGCAAGGAAGATCATTCAAATCAAGAACAAAGTTGAAACTCAATCCAAGGAACCCAAGCAATCCAGTAACATGATTAATGACATGAACGATTACATTTTAAGAAAGACCCAAACTGAACTACTTGAGTTGAAAAATTCACGACATGAATTTCATAATACGTGGAGAAGCATTAACAGCAGAATAGACCAAGCTGAGGAAAAGAATGTCAAAGCTTGAAGACTTGTTTGAATCAAATCAGTCAAATTTAAGAAAAAATATTTTTAAAAATGAACAAAATCTCTGAGAAATATATTATCTAAAGAGATCAAATATATGACTTGTCAGCATTCCTGAAAGAGAGAGAATAAGCAACTTGGAAAATATATTTGAGGATATAGTCCATGAATATTTTCCTAAACTCGCTAAAGAGTTTGACACACAAATCCAAGAAACATAGAGACATCCAGCCAGATATTATATATAAGATGACCATCCCCAAGGTACATAGTCATCAGATTTATCAATGTAAATGCAAATGAAAAAGACCTTAAAGGTAGCTAAAAAAAAGGAGAGGTCACCTACAAGGGGAGCCCATCAGGTGAGAAGCAGACTTCTCAGTAGAAATCTTAGAAGCCAGAAGAGATTGGAGGCCTATTTTCAGTGTCCTTAAAAAAAGTAATTACATGGCCGGGGGCAGTGGCTCATGCCTCTAATCCCAGCACTTTGGGAGGCCGAGGCAGGTGGATCACAAGGTCAAGAGTTTGAGACCAGCCTGGCCAATGTGGTGAAACCCCATCTCTACTACAAATACAAAAAAAAAAAAAGTCGGGCGTGGTGGCACGCGCCTGTAGTCCCAGCTACTCAAGAGGCTGAGGCAGAAGAATCACTTGAATCCAGGAGGTGGAGGTTGCAGTGAGCTGAGATCACTCCACTGTACTCCAGCCTGGGCGACAGAGTGAGAATCCATCTCAAAAAAGAAAAGAAAAGAAAAAGAAAAATTACAACTAACATTTTATTTTCATATTCTGCCAAACTAACTCCAATTAATCATGACTAATAGCTATTAGTAACTTACAGTAATTTAAACATTTCACAAGTGGTTTTCTGAGATCATCTCAAATCCCCATGTGAACGCTGTCACTGTACCTACAGATAAAATGGTAATTACCTGTCAGCAAGGAGATGACCTCATGGTGTCCCAAAACTTTATCTCTGGGATAAGGTGCCCCTTTTGCACAGACGCACAGACTGTGATGATGGCAGCAGCTACTTCTGCAGCAAAAAAATGGCATTTGGTAAGTGGACCTAATTTTTTAGGTTCAGATGCTCATTCTTAGAGGAATGAAATGTTTATCATAAAAAGATGATGTGGACATATAATTCGTTTTATCCCTCGGAGTAAAAACAACAACAACAAACAAAAAACAAAACAAAAAAAACAAGAAGCAGGGATATTTTCTCTGAGACAGAATCACCCAAACTTTCTCCCCCCAGGGATGCCTGACATCTCGTCTACCTTCTCTGTCATAGCTGCATTTGAAAAGTCTCTCTGGACAAATACACCAAACCTCACAGTCTTTGTAAGAGGGTGAAGAGCATGTTTCACTCTTGGCTCCTGCTTACACTCCTGTTGTCTAACGGAAGCTGCTACTTCGGACATTTAGAAATATCTGTGGTGGCAGCATGTTGTGCTTTGGTTGGTGATGCCAGTGAGTTTCTGAAAACTTTCTGTGATGAGTACAAAACCATAAACCTTCATCACTTTTTTGATAGGTCCTGGGGAGCAGTATGCACTTTATTCCACGGATGATTTTACGTCTATAGAAAATTTCTGGGCTGGGCGCGGTGGCTCAAGCCTGTAATCCCAGCACTTTGGGAGGCCGAGACGGGCGGATCACGAGGTCAGGAGATCGAGACCATCCTGGCTAACACAGTGAAACCCCGTCTCTACTAAAAAAGATACAAAAAACGAGCCAGGCGAGGTGACGGGCGCCTGTAGTCCCAGCTACTCGGGAGGGAGGCTGAGGCAGGAGAATGGCGTGAACCCGGGAGGCGGAGCTTGCAGTGAGCTGAGATCCAGCCACTGCACTCCAGCCTGGG